>NW_026067943.1:2919246-2956164 GCF_014885135.2 Alexandromys fortis
CTCTCTCTCTCTCTCTCTCTCTCTCTCTCTCTCTCTCTCTCTCTCTCTCTCTCTCTCTCTCTCTCTCTCTCTCTCTGCTTACAGATCAGGATACAGCTCTCAACTACTTCTCCAGCACCTTCCCTGCCATGCCTGCTACCATGCTCCCCACCATGATGATAATGAACTGACCTCTGCAAGTCTTCAATTAAACGTTTTCTTTATAAGAGTTGCCTCAATCATGGTGTCTCTTCCCAGCAATAGAACAGCAGCTGAGACCCCCAGCTTTATAGCATTGACCACAGGATGATCACATAACCCGTGAGACATGAAAACAAAACATAGCCAGGCACAATGGCTCACATCTTTAATCCAAGACAGGCAGGTCTCTGTGAGTTTGAGGCCAGCCTGGCCCACATAATAGAATTTCAGGACAGTCTGGGCTAATTAGTAAGACCCTGTCTCAAAAGAAAGAAAGAGAAAGAGGGGGGAGCGAGGGAAGGGGAAGGAAACAAGGAAGGACATCTCTCTGTAGTTTGTCAATAAGGCTTGCAGTTTGTCCAAAGGAGCAAGAATCAAGCGACAAAGGCTCTAATTCCTGTATGACAAACAAGGCTTCCGAGCTGTCACTCTGGACATGACCGATGTTTTACTTTCTAAATGGGTAGTCGACTTCAGAGTTGTCTTCAGGAGCTTACAGACTAAAAAGTACACTTCCAACCAACCAAGTGACAGTCCTCAGTCCCAGATGGGAAAACGGAGATTAAAACTAAAAAGGCTTATTTAAGATATAAGGAGAGGGTTGGCAAGATGGCTCAATGTATAAAAGTACTTGCCACGCGACTTTACCAAACACAAATCCCATCTGAGGCCCCATGAGATGGGGGAACTGAATCCTCAGGTTGTCCTCTGACCCCCATGCATGTGCCACAGTGTAATCACACCTGCGCTTGTGTATACGCATGTGTGTGTGCACACACATACGTAGACATAAACAAGTAAATGCCAATAAAGAGAAAAAAGCTGAAACACTTTTAGCCCACGACTAGTAGGCCAGAGCTGGCCTGTTTCCCAGAGCCACTTCATTAAGCAATGAGAACCAGTCACTTGTCTAGAAAACTCAGACATCTCTAAGCAAAGTGCAATCTAGTTCTCAACTCTGCCAATTGCTCCCTCGGACCTCAGAGATCAGGAATAAAAAATTAAAAAATAAAAAGTGACCATAGACTGAATTCATTCCCATGCCAGTGGTGACTTTGAGTAAGTCTCTCACCAGAGGTAAGTCAGTTGCCTCTCTGAACCAGGGGGAAGTGAAGGTGAAATTTGAATGTGGTGATCTCTAAGATCACCAAATTTTAGTGATTGCACTGTTGGACTGCCCATTAAATCCCAAGATAAAATCCCACATGGTATACAGAGAATTTGAGGGCCAAGAGGTCAGCAACCCCTCAGCAGACTCCACAATAAAGCTGATGAGTTAGGGTTCAAGCTGAGCATATAGTCTTTCCAGCTTGCCTTCAAGAGAAAATAGAATAAAAACACACATCATCACCTCTGGGCCCCACGGGAAAGCGTGGAATGGCATCCCCGTTCCCTTCGTTTCTCTTTCTTGTTCTTTTCAAAGGTTCTTAAAGAGCCACATTTAGAAGGACCTACTTCTGAGGACTGGATAGACCACTCAGTGGTTAAGGAGGCTAGCTGCTCCTACAGAGGGCCAGAGTTTAGCTCCCAGTACTCATAGTTTACAACTACCTGTAACTCCAACTCCAAAGGATCCAATGCCCTCTTCTGGCCTCCACACTCAACTGCCTTTGAGTGCACATTACCACCACCAACCACCACCATCATCCACCACCACCACCATCATCCACCACCACCACCAACCACCACCAACCACCACCATCATCCACCACCACCACCATCCACCACTACCACCATCATCCACCACCACCATCATCCACCACCATCACCATCAACCAGCACCACCACCATCATCCACCATCACCACCATCATCAACCACCATCACCATTATCCACCACCACCAACCACCACCATCCACCACCACCACCATCAACACCACCACCATCAACCACTACCACCACCACTATCATCCACCACCACCATCATTCACCACCATCAACTACTACCACCACCATCATCCACTACCATCACCATCATCCACCAGCACCACCATCAACCACTACCACCACCACCACCATCATTCACCACCATCATCATCCACCACCATCATCCACCACCACAACCATCACCCAACATCATCCACCACCATCATCCACCACCATCATCCACCACCATCACCACCACCATCATCCACCACCATCACCACCACCATCATCCACCACCATCAACCACTACCACCACCATCAACCACCATCACCACCATCATCATCCACCATCATCACCATCATCCACCAGCACCACCAACACCACCATCAACCACTACCACCACCACCATCATTCACCATAACCACCACCATCATCATCCACCACCATCATTCACCACCACAACCATCACCCAACATCATCCACCACCATCATTATCCACCACCATCATCCACCACCACAACCATCACCCAACATCATCCACCACCATCATCCACTACCACCACCATCATCCAACACCATCACCATCATCCACCAGCACCACCATCATCCACCACCACCATCATTCACCACCATCAACCACTACCAGCACCATCATCCACCACCATCACCATCATCCACCAGCACCACCACCATCACCATCAACCACTACCACCACCACCATCATTCACCATAACCACCACCACCATCATCCACCACCATCATCATCCACCACCATCAACCACCACCACTATCAACCACTACCACCACCACCAACAACAACTACACACACACACATACACATAATAAAAAACAAAAATAAACCTTAAAAAAAAAGAATGTCCATACCTGAGTATATAGCACTTTCCTTCAACCAGCCCTTTCAGATGGCAGACTTCCCCAGTAGGGGTAGGAATTCCTCCCTACCTTTGTAAAAGTCCTCCTGGGGAAGCAAACTAGCCTCATGACTTTGACCTCACCCCTGGCCTTCCGCCCAAGTGACAAGTCAAATTTTCTAACTTGACCACTATTGTATTCTTAGCACTTGATCCTGAGTGACTTCCAGCTGTTTTGAAAACCCACACTCCTCCTTGAAAAGATGGAGATGTGTTTTCAAGGGAAAGACTCAAGTGAACACACACCGCGCTGTGGAGCCAAGTCCCTATGATGCTTCCAGCGGTGCCATGGCCAGCAAGGAGCTATCACCTTTCCTTTGGGGGGCTCTTTTGAAGGGCTGACCACTTGTTGAATGTTCCCAAGTGCTTACTGTGAAGAACCGTCTCTAATGCACCATTATCAAATCTTCTCCTGGCCTCCACCTATCTTCCTTCCCACCCTGCCATCCCCAGGCTCCTCTTTGCCCTGCCCAACTCTCTCCTCCTTTTCTGCAATTAGGCAAATGCCCAGGTTGCTGAGTTTTCAAAATGTGACTGCGATCGAAGAGTGGGCGGGGACGCAGGACTCTAATGGATCAGAGGATACTATCTCAGCATATCTTGTTCCCAAAAGGCCTTTCCTTAGGGAAAGATGACGGTCCCAGTCAAACACTTCAGAGACTTCAAGGAACTCATCACCTTGAATGTGACACAGAACCCTGCCTGAACAAGGGTCAGGGAGAAGGAGACCTTCTCTCTGGGGGCTCATGCTGCAAGCTTTCCACATAACAGCTCCCAGTACCAACGCCACAGACAGCTCCCCCACTCTCAGGACAGGTCTTTAACGTTTACCAAAGACCCCTTCGTTTATTCTCTGTACTGTTTCACAGATGAGGAAACAAAACCTCAAAAAAGTCAATAATGCCAGCGAGTTCAAAGTTCAAGTATCTTGATCCTCCAATTTATGTTTTCCCTCCAGCATAACAGAAATTGACTACACTAACAGTAAGCCCTCATGGAGGGGGGGTGTCTTTTTCCTCAAAGACAGCCAACAGAGACCTTCCGAAACACAAACATACCGCTAACCCATCAGCTGGCCCAGCCCCTGCGCTTCCAAGCAGACAGACCCAAAGCAAAGACCATTTCTAAGGATTTGCCCCCTGCCTAAGGTAGCTCTGCTGTTGAATATTCTCCCCAATAGATGTCCTCTAAGAGTCTCAAACAGAGCAGAAGAATATAGCTCCGACTCTTCTAAGAAAGAGTTCCTGTCTGCAGCGTCTTTGCCGAGGGTCCCGCGCCCACTCCCCCCACCTACCTGCCAAGAGTTGCATCCAGGCGCAGATCTTGTAGACGGTGGCGGTGTTGCAGAAGAAGAAAAGGGCAAAGCAGGTGATGCAGCCGAGAATCAGCACCATGGAAAGCAACACGAAGAAGGCGGCCGCCTTGAAGGCGCTGGACGGGATGGTGCTGAAGTCGGTGAAAGAGCCCCGGCAGGTGAGCTCGCGGCCCGCTAACCCGCTGCCCACGCAGTAGTGGAAGAGGCCGAAGTAGCCAGGCTTGGGGGTGCTCACGCTGTCTCCTACCCAGTAGGGCTGGATGAAGACCACCACGTTGATGATGGCGAAGCAGATGGTGAAGATGGCCCACAGCACTCCGATGGCCCGCGAGTTCCGCATGTAGTGCTCATGGTAGAGCTTGGAGGCCTCCTGCGAGGGCAGCATGGTGCCCGGGGGCGGGGCCGGCGGCGGCTGCTGGTAGGGGGCCGCCGGCCCGAGATGGACCACCGGGCTGCGGGGCGGGAGCTGGGGACGCACGCGAGAAGCAGCCCTGAGTCAAGGAACTCGTAAGGGCGGGGCCTGGGGCGGAGCTGGGGACCTGGGGGCTGGCTGGGTAGCTAGGAGGGGGTCATGAGAGTGTTGGGGCGGCGACTTGAAGGACTAGCTAAGGTTTCGTACTGGGGGGCTTAGGAAGAGGAGTATGGGAAAGTTGGGGGCTGAGATGAGGACATGGGAGTTGGAAGTAGGGGGGTACCAGAAAGTGCTGGTGGGGGAGTGGGAGAGGGGGCTTGGGAACTGGCGATGGGATAAGAGGGAACCATGGGGAGATCCAATGAAAGATGGAGATCAATACTGGAGCATTAACAGGCACCTAATAGAGAAAGCTGGGGAGGGCATACTGGGGCTGTTTTTAGGGGTAGCGGGTCTGGGACTGGGTGTCTGAAGGGAATCTGGAAGCTGACAGACGCTTTTCCATAAGGAAGGGGAGAAGAGGTTGTCAGGGGCTGGTACTGAGGGCATGAGGAAGGTTACAGTAGGGCCAGGCAGGGGCCAGGAACTGGTAACCAGGGCTAAGTGTTGGAATCAGGATGAGGCTAGCGTGGAATCAGGGGCTGACACTGGAGGGTCTGCACGAGTGATGGGGAGTGGGGGGTGCTCCTTAGAAGCCGGGGCTGAATGTCGGCTGCGGGGGGGGGGGTAGTCTAGGATTGGCGGGCCAGGGCCGGGGCGTATGGCTTTTCAGGCCAAGGAGACAGGGAGCCCGAAGCCAAGGGGCAGTCTGGGCCTGGAGAGGAGGGCAGCGGGCAGGGGCCGGGCCGGAGCGCGGGGGAGCGGCTGGGCCCCGGTAGGGCCGGAGCTGGGGGGTGGCTGCCCTGCACGCAGGCCGGACGCGCGCGGAGGCTGCGGCTGCGGAGAAGGGATGCGGGAGGACCAACCTGGGCCGGGTCGGGATGGCTGATCCGGGACCGGCAGGGCTCAAGCGCCGGGGCTCGGTGCTCCAGGCAGTGGATGCCTCGGCCCAGGCGGCGTCCTCTGCGTGGCCTCCATCTTGCTCGGGCTCTCCCCGGGGCGCGTTCCCGCGCCGAGGAGCGCGCTCCCGTGCACTGGCGCGGCGCAGCCGGGGCGCGCTCCCGCGCGGGCGTAAAGAACTAAGCAGAGAGGAACCGGGGCGGGGGAGGGGTGCTTCAGGTTCTGGCAGTCAGAGGGAAAGTCAGGCACGGTGACCCTGAGGTCCCTCAGCCAGAGTCACACACCCCACCCCCACCACCCCACCAGACCGCAGGCCTCGGGACTGCCTGGACGCCCTTCTGCCAGCCTGAGTTGAGGGGTTCTGGCTCCCCACAAAGCCCGTGGGCATGGGGGAAGGGCCCAAAAGAGGATGGTTTGATAGGCGTTGAACTCAATGTCTTGATTCCAGATTTCCACCTACCACCTATGACAATGCCTTCAGTCTCCCATTCTGCTTCCACGCCTTTGTGTCTTGGAGGCGGTGAAGGTTTCCAGAGTTTCCTAGGAAACTGTCAACACCCCCCTGGGAGAGGGAAACTCCTAAACTGTTAACACCCCACACCAGCCATGGGGATTCCTTGGCCCACACCACAAGGAGATCGGGCCAGGGAACAGGACCCAAACCAAGGACAGGAGAAAAAGGGCCTGAGAAAGTGGGTATTTCCTCTCTCCATTCTTCCCAGTGCCCAAACCAATGCATGCACATTATGAAGTTCTTAACATCAAAGCCTCAATGTCAAAGCTGGTGATCAGGCCAAAGAACGAACCCAGGGACACTCTTGCAGGGCCTTTGGAACCCAGACAAACTAATACTGTGACCTTGAATTTGAACTTTTTGAACCTGTTTCCCCACCTGCAATGCGGCCAAATTATGCCCCACTTTCCAGGTGTGTGTGTGTGTGTGTATGTGTGTGTGTGTGTGTGCAAATGACCCGCGTTAGTGCATCCCAAACCCTGGACCACATTCAGGAAACCCTTTGTTGTAACTCACATCTATATGCAAAAACTCATATGGTATTTTCAAAATGTCTTTTTCCAGTGGGATAAGAAACTGTTTTTGTTAGACAGTAGTGGCACACGCCTTTAATCCCAGCACTTGGGAGACTGAGGCAGGCAAATCTCCAAGTTCGGGGTCAGCAGGATCTACAGAGAGAGTTCCAGAACATTCACGGCTACAAGTACAAGGAGAAACCCTGTCTCAAAAAAAAAAAAAAAGAAAAGAAAAGAAAAAGAAAAAGAAAGAAAGAAAGAAAGAAAGAAAGAAGAAGAACAAACAAAAAAAGAAAAGAAGAGGAAAAGAAGGAAAAAGAAAGAAGGAAGAAACTTTTTTCTGTAAAAGTCTGTCTCACTTCAGGGAGAGGTGTGTTCAATCAGTCTTGTTAAGTAGTCCTTGCTAGCCTAGAACTCACTATGTTAGACCAGGCTAGCCTTGAACTTTCAGGAACCCTCCTGCTTCCGTCTCCAAGTGCTGCGATTATAGCCATCCCCCAACACACTTGGTTTGTGCCGTGCTGGGGATCAAACTCAGGGCTTTGTATCATCCCAGACCAAAATTTCCAACTTTTTGTGGTGATGGTGGTGGTGCTGGTTTTTCGAGACAGAATTTCTCTGTTTACCTTTGGAACCTGTCCTGGAACTCACTCTGTAGACCATGCTGGCCTCCAACTCATGGAGATCTGCCAGCCTCTGCCTCCCTGAGTGCTGGGATTAAAGGCCTGAACCACCAATGCCCAGCCCAAAGTTTCCAACTTTTAAGAAATGGTATTAATAGACAGGAAGGGGTATTTCTTCTTAATATCTCTGTAAGAAACAGGAGATTTCTATCCCAAATTGTAAAGGGAGAATGATCTATGAAATTCCACAATTAGAGTCCTCAGGTCCATGTGAATTCACCTTCCCCAGGGCCAGACTGTGGGCCTTGAATTTGGTTTCTCTTTCCACTCTCTCTTTGAAGAAAGCTCCCTTTTCTACCTCCAGGTATCCTGCAGGAGGCACAGGACAAGGAATCTCCTTCCCACACTTCTTCCCACTCTACAGAGGGAAACAGAAGCTAGGAAGAAAACTGACATCGCCATGCAGGGAGAGAGAGAGCTACCCCGTCAACCTGACTCACGAATTTACTCATCTGTCTAACATGCAGGGAAGAAGCCCCTGGAATGTGGCACTCCAGCATGGGGCACTGGAGACACGAAACAAGACAGGTGGAGTCCCGGATTCTATGGGGAAAGGGAAGGTGTAGGAAGGAGAGGACGGGAGGGGTCAGTCTCATCTCCAGGGGTCCTGTGTGGATGCTTCCGGTTTGGATGCTCTCCAAACAATCTCCTTACACGATTCCCCACTTTGTCTAAGCTGTTCTTTTCCTAGCCTGCTGAGCCAAGCTAGGCAGTCTAGAACAAAAGGACATCAGAAGGTCCGCTGAGAGTTCTTGCTGGGCAGGGTCCACGGTTTTCCGACTGCAGAGTAGAGCGCTCTGGGAAGTTCCGCCCACAACTCTCTGACGCTTTGGCCCCATAGAGCCCTCGTCGCTCAGCTCCTGGATTGATCCTGGGTGAGCCAAAAATTTTGGTTTCTGCTTATGTCACTTTCTCTTAAGTTTTTGTTGTTGTTTCTGATCCAAATAGTCCTAAATAATTCATCTACATTCCTCCAAAAGAACTAGCAGGAGCTTATATATTGATCTGGAGATTTGGTGAATCTGTAACTAGGCTGCCTCAAACTCACAACATAGCCAAGGATGACTTCAAACTTCTGATTCTCCTGCCTCTGCCTTCTGAGTGCTGGAACTGTGGGCATGTATTGACCAGCTTCAGTAGGCTTTTGCCTATTGTTTCTTTCTCTGGTTTTTCGAGACAGGGTTTCTCTGTAGGTCTGGAGCCTGTCCTGGAACTAGCTCGTGTAGACCAAGCTGGACTCGAACTCACAGAGATCTGCCTGCCTCTGCCTCCCGAGTGCTGGGATTAAAGGCATGTACCACCACGGCCCCATTGCCTGTTGTTTGTTTTTAATAGAAGAATGCCTGAATACATGAACTACTCAGAATACATGACACATCAGAACTAGGAGATCAGAATTTGAGGCCAAACTCTGCCACATATGAGCTGTGTGGCTCAGATGACAAACACCACATTTTCAGGGGGCTGGGGAGGTGTGAGAGGAGGATTGAGACAAGTAGCTAAGGTTGGTTTTGAACTCATTCTGATCCTCAAATGCTAGGATTACAGGTGTGCACCCCTCCCCAGGTTTTCTATTGTTGGTGATGGTATTGTTGTGAGTCAGGGTTTTATTCTGCAGCCCTGGATGGCCTCCAACTGTAGCAATCCTCCTGCCTCGGCTCCTCAAGTTCTGATGCTGCTCTTGAGAGTCTTATTTTCTTCATTTGTAAAGTAGAGAAAAACACACTTCCTCCTCACAGATGCTGGGAGGATTAAAAGAGATAATGGATAGAAAAGAGCTTTGTAAATGGAAAAGGGGCTATAAATATAAGTGATTATCATTAAATTTTAATAATAAATGACGTCTCCAAAGAAGAGATACAGCAGGAGCCTTGGAGATTCACTTGCTGAGCTGTGAGGAGGGGAGACAGGTTGTGTCCCCATTTTAAAGGCAAACCTCGAGCGGGAAGGAAATATGAGATCCGTTCACAGGAAGAGCACCTTGTTGGAACCAGGAAGGGGCCAGACAAGGAATAAAAGATCATAATGGGAACCAAAAAGCCGAACACGGTGGGACACACTGTAATCCCATGCTCCAGAGGCTGAGGTAGGAGGACGAGAAGTTCATGAGCAACATGACAAGAGCCTCGCTGTCTATAAAGCTGGGGTGTAGCTCAATGGTGTGTTCTCCTGACGTTGGTGAGACCCCGGGTTCCACCCCAGCAGAGAAGGGAGAGGTGTGTACAATGTGTGTGGGGTACCGTGTGTTTAACTCTAGCACTTGGGAGATGAAGGCAGAGGATCAGGAGGTCAAGTTTATCCTGAACTACAAAACAAGCCTCAAACTTGACTATGTAAGATATTCAAAAACTTAAAAAACAAATATAGGGGCTGGAGAGATGGCTCAGTGGTTAAGAGCATTGCTTGCTCTTCCAAAGGTCCTGAGTTCAATTCCCGGCAACCACATGGTGGCTCACAACCATCTGTAATGAGGTCTGGTGCCCTCTTCTGGCCTGCAGACATACAGACAGAATATTGTATACATAATAAATAAATAAATAAATATTAAAAAAAAAAACAAATATAACAAAACAAGGCTAAGCAGAGAGACCTCAGGAAAAATCAAACAACTGCAAGAAGCTTAAAACATACAATCTTGCTGGACACGGTGGCACATGCCTTTAATCCCAGTACTCAGGAGGCAGAGACCGATGGATGTTCTGTGAGATTTTTATTTTTGTTTTTTTGTTGTTGCTTTGGTTGGTTGGTTTTTTTTTGTTTTGTTTTAATTTTTCAAGACAGGGTTTCTCTGTGTAGCCCTAGCTGTCCCTGGAACTCATTCCGTAGACCAGGCTGGCCTTGAACTCAAAGAGATCCACCTGCCTCTGCCTTCTGAGTGTTAGGATTAAAGGCACGCACCACTACTGCCCAGTGTTCTGTGTGTTGAAGGTCAATTTGGTCTACACTGAGTTCCAGGCCAGCCAGGACCTGGTGTCTCAAAAATAAATACACACAGGCAAATAAAACGACCCAAAAAGTGATTGGCAAAGACAAAGATATAAATTATTCTTGAATAAATTCATGCCTTGGATGGTAGTATACACCAATGATTCTAGCACTTGGGAGATTGAGGTAAGAAAATAGCTATTTTTCTCTGTGGCTTTGGAGCCTGTACTGGAACTAGCTCTTGTAGACAAGGCTGGCCTCGAACTCACAGAGATCTGCCTGTCTCTGCCTCCCAAGTGCTGGGATTAAAGGCATGTGCCGCCGCCACCCAGCTGAAAATAGCTATTTTTGAAGCTAATTTGAGCCACATAGTGATAATTTTTGTCTTAAAGCAAACACAAAGAAGAGAAGAAGGAAAAAAGGAGGTGGGGGATCACTGGATTGTCCACTGTGGTCGCTAGTCTTGGTTACTGACTAAGAGTCAAGTCTCTGGAACCTGTAAGGACTTTGTTTGACCAGGTCACTTGAAGTGGGTTGTCCTACCCTAATGTGGGCAGCACCTCTGTTGACAATCTTATACGTGGAGGTTGAAGGAAGAAAAACGTTTGTCTTTTTGCCTCCTTGCTTTTCCACTGCTGTGGCGTTCATCGGCCCTGCGGCTGCCACTACTGCCATTCTTCAATGACGTCAGAACCCAGCTTCTTCAGCCTTCTGATGTGAACTGGAGACCAGGGGCTCTCCAGGAGTCCTCCAGCATCAACACCCAGTTGTAATTGCTAAAGCATCAACCTCACGGACTGAGCAACTACTGTGACGTCAGCCTCTCTAGAGAAGGCAGCTGTTGATGACCTACCCAAACGCTAAGTCAGTCTAGTAAATCCCCCATTTAATATGGACTCATTCTAACAGTCTGTTCCTCTGCAGAACCCTGAATAATACATTGTCTTAATTACTGTTCTATTGCTGTGAAGAGCATTTAATTGGGGACTTGTTTACAGTTTAGTCCAATGATCATCATGGCAGGAAGCAGACAGGCATGTTGATGGAATAGTAACTTTATGTTCTGATCTTTAGGCAGCAGACAGAGAGAGGGGGACAGACAGACAGACTGGGGCTGTCAGGGGCTTTTGAAACTTCAAAACCAAGCTGGGCCTTTAATCCACACCTTTAATCCCCAGTACTCGGGAGGCAGAGGCAGGTGGATCTCTGTGAGTTTGAGGCCAGCCTGGTCTACAAGAGCTAGTTCCAGGACAGGCTCTAAAACTACAGCAAAACGCTGTCTCGAAAAACAAAGAACAAACAAACAACCCCCCCCCCAAAAAAAAAAACAAGAAAGAAAGAAAAAAAAAACAAATGAAACTTCAAAACCCATCCCCAGTGACACACTTCCTCCAACAAGACCACACCTCCTAACCCTTTCAATCCTTTGAAATGGTAGCACTGCCTGGAGACTATATATGAGATTATGGGGGCCATTTTTATTCAAACCACCAACGCTGATGACTAGGGATGTGGTGGTGTCAGCCAAATAAACCCCTTCCTCCCCAAGTTGTTTTTGGTCAGTGTTTCATTACAACAGTAGTGATCCTAAGGCACAGAGGATCCAACCACAGTTCCCAGCACCCATATAGGCAGCTGACCTGTAATTCCAGCTCCAGGAGATCTGATGCCCTCTAATGGCCTGTGAGATCACACACACACACACACACACACACACACACACACGAAAACCAAAACTAAATAAGCAAGATTTCATATCACTTGGGCTTTTTAGTTACTGAAGCTGAGAAAACTGAGATGGCGTAAAGGAGGCTGAAATCAAAACTAGGATCAGCACAGTTGCAGAACACATGCTAAGCACATGTGAGGCCCTGGGATATGCTTCCAAAATCCCTAAAAATACCATTTCAATGTGATTAAGTAAAATAATACAGTCTAAGAAAATAAAAATGAAAAAGGGGTTTTTTTTTGGTTTTTAGACACAGGGTTTCTCTAGAACTCACTCTGTAGACTAGGCTGGCCTCAAACTCACAGTGGTTCACTTGCCTCTGCCTCCCGAGTGCTGGGATTAAAGGTGTGTATTACCACCATCCAGCAAAAATAAATCTTTTTAAAAATCTCAAAAAATTCAAAAAAATTAAGCAGTAGCCAGGTGGTGGTGGCACATGCTTTTAATCCCAGAACTCAGGAGGCAGAGGCAGGAGGATTTCTGTGAGTTAAGATCAGCTTGGTATACATAGTGAGTTTCAGGCCAGCCAAGGCTAGGTGAGCTCCGGCCTCAAAAGCAAGCAAACAGAGCGTACAAAGAGATGGGGTTATGACTTGGAGGCAGAGTGATTCATTAGGACTTTGTTGTATGACAAAACATTTCCTGGGGAGACACAAGACACACATCTACTCTCCCCAGAAAGGGAACCACTGCAGACCAAAGTACAGATCCCACCAAAGTCCAGCATGGCAGACCAATGGGATTTAAGTGGGGTTATACACAGGAATATGGGTGATGGGTTTCTTACAGGAGCAGAAATGACTCAAAGACAGCTGTGTCACCAAAGTCCACCCCAGCGTAGGTGACAACTCACAAAGCTGGGAACCTGGAGCGTACTCCAAGCAGCTCAGGAAGTTGGAGAGTGTCCTTTCCAGGTGGCCAGGTGGTCTAAACCTCCTCCAGGCAGCCTGTTTGGTCTCTGCTCTTCCAGGCAGCTGTTAGGGTTTCAGTCTTCTTTGCAGCTCAGCTTCCTTTTGTCAGAGAAGGACTCTCAGTTTCTATTGCTTACTCTGGCAGAGAGGGGCCCCGTAAACCTGCTCAGTCTCAGGGACTTCCTGAAACTATTTTGTGTTGTCCACCTTCCTCTTCAAGCATCTTTCTGCGAGATGGAATGTTCAACCCTGGGAGGGACCTATTACACAGCACAGTAGGGCCCTGGATCCCAGCTTCAAGGCCTATATTCTTTGGTCTCTATGTCCATCCTATGCAAGTGCCAAACTGTTTTGAGTTAAGAAATAGATTTACCTTTTAACATCTTAATATGAGTATCGTTTGGGAGGTGGAGGCAGGAAGATCAGGAGTTCAAGGCCATCCTTGGCTACATACAGTGAGTTTGATGTCATCCTGGAATATGGGTGATCTTGTCTATAAAACATCAACTCTAAATTGTCACCTATATACTGAGGTCAAATTGTACTTTGTTCTTGTTTTAGAAAATTGGCTTTTTTATGTCAATAAATTTCACTTTGTCCTTTTTCTTCAAAAGGTATGGGTTAAAGCTGGCCATGGTGGCTCAAGACAGCCTGGCCTATAAAGCAAGAACCTGTCTCAAACAAACAAACAAACAAAGATGATGGGAGCTAGCCACTCACAGTCAAACACAGCTATAATCACTGCACTTGGGAAGGTGATCAGATGTTCAAAGCCAGCCTTGGCTGTATATTGAATCTGAGGCCAGCCTGGGTTATATGAGACCCTGTCTCAAAAGCAGAGACAATGAGAACCTGGCTTCCTTCTTGTTTTGAGTTATGTAGCAGATTGGTGGTGGTAAGCCAGAGATGCCTGTATTTTATCTCTACCCTTGATTGTTTACCCTTAATTTTTAAACATGCACCGTTAACAGAATGGCTAAAGTAAACGGGGCTGTCTGTACTCCACCTCCACAGAAACAGAGTGGATAGTGTTTTAGCTTGGATCCATGCTGTCCCATTCCATGGTTATGGTTGCTTGTGTATTTTTAGTTGCGTTTCTATCTAAAGTCCTTCAACATATTTTGAAATCAGATTTATTGAGAGTTAGGCACCTAAAACACATATTTTCCAGTATTGACAAAAGCATTCAGTTGTGTAACCACCACCGCAGACACAGAACTTTTCCACTGCTCCCGGAACTCCCGGCTGTCCCCTCCACATTGGATCTTCATCCCACCTTGAGCCCTGTGCAGACATCTGTTTGTCCCTCCCCCCTTTGGTGTGTGTGTGTGTGTGTGTGTGTGTGTGTGTATGTACACCACATGTATGCATGAGCCCACAGAGGTCAGAAGACGGTGCCAGATTCCCTAAGACTGCAATTGCAGACAGTTGTGAGCCATCATGAGGGTGCTGGGACCTGGCTCCTCTGGAAGAGCAGCCAGTGCTCACAAACTCGGAGCCATGCCCCCAGTCCCAATCTTCCCTTTTATACAGTGTCACGTGTTTAGCAAATTCCAGGCTGTGCCCTTTAGAGTCACCGGGAACAGTCATTTGCTATTCGACACTATCGATGGCTTCAGTGGTTGGTCCATTTGCTACAATATGAATGAATTCTGTTCTCTCCATGTGCCCTAGGGCATTTGGAGTGCCTCCAGTTTGACAATAAAGCTATTGTAAATATCACTGTAGGAGGATTGCCAGAATTAGAGGCCTGCTTGGAACTTACCTTGTAGACAAGGCTGGCCTCAAAAATTGCAAAGATCCACCTGCCTCTGCCTTCAAAGTGCTAGAATAAAGCCATACCACCATGCCCAGCCTAATTCTGCCCCCCCTTTCTGTGCATATGTGGAGGTGAGAACCCAAACATTAGTGCTATTCCTTATGAACTGTCTGCCTTGTTAATGGAGACAGTCTTTCACCGGGACCCGAGGCTCATGAAGAAGTCCAGCCTGGCCAGCCAAGGAGCCTCAAGGATCTGTCTGTCTCTCCCTTCCTAGTGCTGGCTTCACAACTATGCACCACCATGCCTGATTTCTTACACATGAACGCTAAGACTGAAACTCAGGGTGCTACTTTACCAACTTTCCCTTCTTGTGAAATGTTGGGAGCTCTCCATAGTTCATGTGTATTTCCTAACTTGTGACTAACCTTTTCAACCTCCTTTGTGGTTGTTTTGCTTTAATTGACTATCGGCATCAGCATCAGGGGCCATGTGGGCCGTGGTACACTCGTGGAGGCCAGAGAATGACCTTAGGACTCTGTTCTCTACTTCCACCGTGGAATCTGGAGGTCAAACTCAGATCATCAGATTTAGGTGGCAAGTGCCTTCACCCATGGAGCCATCTACTGGCCCTATTTGTCATTTGAGCCTGGGTCTCACAAAGTAGCCCAGAGTGGCTGGAAATTGTGATCCTCCTGCCTCAGTCTCAATCCTGAGTCTGAGGATTACAGGCATTATGAAACCTCGAACCTTTCTATTGCTTTTAACAGTGTCTTTTGAAAAGCAAATGTTCTTAATTTGAGAGTTTTAAGAAGAATCAGAGTGAAGTAATCAGTGAGTTTATTATGATAAGGGAGAATGAAGGCTTCAGGCTTAAACAGAGAGGGAGAGAGAAATAGAAAGAGACAGACAGAGCCAGAGAGCCAGAGACAGAGAGCCAGAGCCACAGAGACAGAGATGCCTAGGAAAATTACAGCACCAATCCAAGATAGGAGTGTAGACTTCTCAAGCCAGAGTCACACAAAGGTATCTTTACAAAGACATACATATTTATATTTATGATTTTGTGACTTTACATTGATCAGAGGATGTACTATTCAGCTAGGTTTAAATATTAAACAAATTAAACTTTAAATCAAGTTTTAAAGTATGTAAAATCAGATGCTCTTTGAGGATTTCCCTTGTGAGTGGTTTTATGGGGTACACTCTTCAGAGTTAGGGATACAAGAGGGGCCGACACAGGATGTCAAGGGCACAGATATCCTGGGCCTAGCAAGCTCAACTCAACTGTTGCTTTGAACGTTCTTGCTGGAGATGTCTTTAGGGAAACAGACATTAACCTCTGTAATTTTCAGTTGTGTTTTAGTTTCTCGATTCTCGGCCAGCAGGAGGCAAACTCAATCCCAGTGGGAGGGGCTTCTTTCTCTCTCGTGGTCCCTTTCTTTTCCCTGTCTTTCTATTCTGACCAAATATTTAAGAAAATTTCGCCTGATTTATTTTCTTCTATGCTTTCTTCTAGAAATGTTATGTTTTAGTCTACATATTGCAGTGATATTTTGTTTATGTTTTAACAAATAAAGCTTGCGTGAAGATCAGAGTGCAGAGCTAAGCCAATAGAACTCAGGGAGTTGTGGCACGTACCTTTAATCCCAGGACTCAGGGAACAGAGGTAGTCGGACCTCTACGAGTTCAAGGTCATCCTGGGCTACACAAGACTGACTCTTTCTAAAAGGGGTACAGAGCTCACACAAAGGTGATCCCAGCACTAGGGAGGCGGAAACAGTAGTGATATGACTGGGTGGAGAGGAGAATATAAGGCAAACGGAGACGGGAGCTCAGGGCAGACCGAGGTTTGGTGGAGACGGTTGCAGTCTGAGGATGAAGTCTGAGAACAGAATTGCTCCTTCGGTCTGAGCATTGGTAGAGGTAAAAGGTCTCTCAAGTAGCTAGATGCTTTGCTTCTCTGATCCTCAGCATTAACCCTTATATCTGACACTGGGTTTTTATTACTAAGACCAACTAGAGTTCATGCTACAGCATATTAAGTCTCTATAATACACATTGGCTTTTTTTTTTTTTTTTTTTTTTTGCGTACGATGAGGTTCAGGAGGATCTTGCATTCTGATCCTACTGTTTCCGCCTCCCTGCATGCTGGAATTACAAAGGTGCAGCACAGTGCCCAGTTTGTGTGGTGCTGGGACTGAACCCCGGGGCTTTGGGAATGGTAAGAGCCAACTGAGTAAAAAAGTCTACCCCAAAAATGCATAATAATCCATACAGCGCTATTCATAATATCTCCAACGTGGAAAAAAGAAATAAATGTCCATCAACAGGTGATCAGATCCATAAAACAACGTATATATAACCACTCAAGGGAATATTGTGCAAAATCAAAAGGAGTAAAATGGAAATACACGCTATGATGTGAAGGAACTGAGAAAACAATAAGCTAAGTGATTGGAGAGATGGCTCAGAGGTTAAGAGCACTGTTGTTCTTCCTAGAGGACCTGAGTTCAATTCCCAGCAACCACACAGTGGTTCACAACCATCTCTAATGAGATCCTGTGCCCTTTTCTGGAATGCAGGCAGAACAGAGTGTCCATAAATAAATAAATAAGCCGGGCGATGGTGGCGCACGCCTTTAATCCCAGCACTCGGGAGGCAGAGGCAGGTGGATCTCTGTGAGTTCGAGACCAGCCTGGTCTACAGAGCTAGTTCCAGGACAGGCTCCAAAGCCACAGAGAAACCCTGTCTCGNCTTTCTTTCTTTCTTTCTTTCTTTCTTTCTTTCTTTCTTTCTTTCTTTCTTTTTCTTTTTTAAATATTTCTTATAGTTTATTTAGTTTTTATGTGCATTGCTATGAAGTGTCAGATCCCCTGGAACTGGATCTTCAGACAGTTGTGAGCTGCCATGTGGGTGCTTGGAATTGAACCCCGGTCCTCTGGAAGAGCAGTCAGTGCTCCCAACCGCTGAGCCATCTCTCCAGCCCCCATCTATAGCCTTTCTAAACCTCTTTGATTTCCTAGAAAAATCATCATTTTTCTGGTAACCCATGGACTTTTCCTATTTTCGAATTGATTTTTTTGTATTTGAATTTTCTGTATATGAACTAATTACTATAGATGGGGCACATATAGATTATATATTTCTTTTTTATTTTTAGATTTATTTATACATACATACATACATACATACATACATACATACATACATACATACATACAATATCCTGCCCGTAGGCCAGAAGAGGGCACCAGATCTCATTATAGGTGGTTATAAGCCACCACGTGGTTGCTGGGAATTGAACTCAGGACCTCTGGAAGAGTAGTCAGTGCTCTTAACTGCTGAGCCATCTCTCCAGCTCCAGATTATATGTTTCTAACACTTTTTAATTCCTTTGGAAGGGAACAGATAAGGAAATTGGGATCAAGAGAATGAAAAAAGCTGTGTGAGGAGTTGTGCAGGTGTATGTGTAAGGAATATTCTGTTGTCTGTCATTATAGTTGGTGGTTCTTTATTTGTACACAGAACTTCAGTGCCATACCACATCTGAGGAGAGCCCTCAGGTTTTTTGTTGTTGTTTTGGGTTTTGGAGACAGGGTTTTTCCATGTAGCCTTGGCTGTTCTGGAACTCACTCTGTAGACCAGGCTATACTTAAAACACTATATATTTATAATTTGACTGCTTGCTTTGGATCATTATTGACACCAGTGAGTAAATCTTTTTAATCTCCTGTCTATCTTTTACTTTAAAAATGGATAGTGAGGCAGGATGGAACACACTTAATCTCAGCACTCAGGTGGCAGAGGCAGGTAGATTTCTGTGAGTTTGAGGCCAGATTAGTCTATAAATTGAGTTCAGATCAGCCAGGACTACCAAATGAAATCCTGTTTCCAAAAAAAAAAAAAAAAAAAAAAAAAAAAAACAATAACAAAAACACCTGGAAAAAAGTCAGTCTGTAGTGGAGCATGCTGGCTCACACCTGTAATCTCAAGACACTAGGACAGGAGGATTACCCCTAGTCACAGGCCAACCTTGTAATAAGTTCCAAGCCAGTGTGGACTATCGTGAGACCCTGTTTCAGTAAATAAACAAGCAACAAAACTAAGTAAATAAAAGCAAATTTGTCTTTGCATATTTGAGTCTTTCTCTGGAGTTCACCCTGCTCCACTGATTGATCTGTTTGTTTGCTTGTTTGTGCCAGTCTTGCTACGTAGTCCTGTCCAGCTGAACTCAGTGTGCAGACCAGGCTGGCCTCAAACGTGTTGTCAGTCTCTTTAGGTTTGCTTCTGCCATGCTGGGAGCACAGCCCCGTGCTTCCTCACCTATCTGATGCCATCGACTTGTTTACTACTATCCCAGGGTCACTGTCCCTTGACCAGTGTAGTTTTGCAGTTAGACTTGATATCAGGTAGCATGGCTCCACCATAGTTATTTCTTTAAAACTCATTTTGGGGGCTAGAGAGATGGGTAAATGTTCTTACAGCCAAGCCTGCCAATATGAGATTAATCCCCAGGGCCCATATATATAGAGAGAAAAGACCCTTAAAAGGTGTCCTCTGACTTCTCTATACATGGATGCTATGAGTACACACACACACACACACACACACACTTTGTTTTACATAATTAAAACTTTTAAAGACATTTTTATCATTCCAGTTCCTTATAGCATTCTAGAACTCTTTATAATTCTAGAAATCAACTCATTGATTTCTCCCAAAACTCCTGGTGAAATTCTGAATAATCATACTTAATCTATAGATCAAATCCAGGGGGCGTACATACCTTAACAATCCCTTGTTGTTAGAAAACAATAGTCTTCTAACCCATAGGAGTGCCGCCACTCGCTGTCTGTCTTACTCTGCTTCAATTTCGTGGATCAGTGTTTTGTTCTTTCAGACACCAACCATCCTGGCTGATCTCACTTGTCAACTTGACACAAGCTAGTGTTATCAGAGGAAGAAGTCTCAGTTGAGGAAATGTTTCCATGAGATCCCGGTGTAAGGCATTTTCTAGATTAGTGATCAATGGAGGAGGGCCCAGCCATGGAGGGTGGTTCCATCCCTGGGTTGGTGGTCCTGGGCTCTATAAGAAAGCAGGCTGAGCAAGCCATGGGGAGTAAGCCAGTAAGCAGCACCCCTTCATGGCTTCTGCGTCAGCTCCTGCCTCCAGGATCCTGCCCTGTTTGAGTTTCTGTCCTGACTTCCTTCAGAGATGAACGGCAATTTGGAAGTGTGAGCTGAATAAACCCTTTCCTCCCCAACTTGCTTTTTGGATATGATGTTTTGTTATAGCAATAGAAACCCTAGCTGAGACGCCAACCTTTCTGGTGCTTGTTAGATACACATCTGTTTCACGGTTTGTTTTGTATTCTTGCAAGTGATACTACATTTTGCAATGTGATTTCCAGTTGTGCATTGACTGTAATGAAATCAATTGTCTTAAATTGGCTGTGTATCCCATGACCTTGTAAAATTATTTATTAAACCTAGTAGGGTTTTTGGTATATTTTTTCAAATTTGAGGGCTTTGTTTTCATTTTGGAGAGGTTGTTTAATTATTGTTTTTATGATTTGTTTTGTTTTGTTCATCTATGGCAGGGATTTGCCAGGAAGCTCTCATACTCAGGATCCTCTTGTCTCAGCCTCTCAAGTGCTAGGATTACAAGTGTGTATGTGTGTGTATATGTGTGAGTCTGTGTGTGTGTGTGTGTGTTTGTATGCGTATGCAGGTGTGTTGGAGCCCACGGATGGGGATCTGTTCCAACTTGACCAAAGGTCAGATAGTTCAGATCTTTTCTTTCTCCTTAAAGGTGGTGGCAGGAGATTTGGCCCAGGGTGTGGCTGCCTACAGGATGCTTGGCCTAAGGTGTGGTCATTGCCTAAACAATAGAATACTTAATTCAGGATATAGTTACTTGATGTTTCAGGTATTCCCCCCTCCTTTTAGATTTGGGTATATATAAAGCATATGGATAATAAATGCAGGCAAATTCAGTATTCACTGGGTTGTCTTCCCAACTCAATTCTGTGTCTTTGTCTTTTTCTTTTGTATCTGTTTTGTTTTTTTCTGCCTGACATTTCTAATCCACGTGCCCCTGCCCTGGAATGTGTGAACCCATCGAGGCTGGACCCCGACTGATGGTGCCCCAACATGGGACCCCAACAGATGGCACATGGACGTGTGGCCAGTGGTACAGGTGGAGAACGTGTTGGACCCTGCACATGAAGATCACACTGCAGGTGTGAAGTGAGAAGTGAGAAGTGAGCACTCAAACAAATAATACATGTGAATGGTGTGGGAATATCGGTAGTAAAAATTGTATATCAGTGTAGATATGGGACAAGGAAAGAGTAGGCAGCTGTCTGTACATTTGCTCGGGTGTATTCTGATAATCAGAGGAGCAGGGGTGGAGCAGAAACAAATGTAGAAAATTTGAGAATTTGTAGATAGTGTCAATATTCTGCTCCCTCCCCCACGCTAGTGGCACAGCCGCCACCATTTTCAGTCTGTTCCAGGACTCAGAGATGCCAAGGTGTAGCCCCACCCACACTCCCAGTCGGTGGAACCTGTGGACACTGTGGTCTCAGAACCGCAGCTGCTACTGAGTGAGCAAGGGAGCCAGTAAACAGATCGCAGGACATGCAGACGCTGCTCAGCTCTCGCCAGGCAGAAAGTGACACAGTCCCTCACAGCAGACCAAGCCTGTGTCTGCTTCGATGCTGCCAAGATGGTGTGTTTGTTGTTAATTTTCATACTAGAATTATGGTATTGACCTGGTAATGTTTGTCAATACTTTGGTTCACTATGAAGATGTTACTGATTAGAAAAAGATTAGAGCTTATCTGAGAAAAATTTGACGTGATGCCAATGAGTCCTTAGATTTGATGTTTGATAAGACAAATTTGGATTTTGATGTGGCTAAAAACTGCCAAAGACAATCCAGACTAATTCAATAATCTTGGTCATCCTCTATTTCTTTATTAGAAGATACTGTGGCTATAGGAGCTTGTGTTATCTGCTTGCCTATGGTTATCCAGTTATTTGTGAACTCTCTTGATGGAAAGTTGACTCAGACGTGCACAGTGTTTAACTATGCACCCTCCCTTAGACCTATGTTAACAGAGGTTGTTAGTCAATGCTGGGTAAGACCTCCGCACACCTCAGGCAGTCTAAGACAGGACATGCATGAGGGAATGTATGTACCGATGATGGGTGAGTCTGAAAGGTGAAGGAAAAACAACCTATGCCAGGAACAGTTGTCTGTCCTGCAGCAGAAGTACAGGCTTTAAAAGATAAATTTTAAAAGGGAGAAAATGCCAGAGCCCATGGACATGGATCTGTTCCACTGTGACCAAAGGTCAGAGAGTTCAGGCCTATTCTTGCTCCTTAAAGGTTCTGACAGGAGATTTGACCCAGGGTGTGGCTGCCCACAGGATGCTTGGCCTAAGGTGTGGTCACTACACGTCCTGCCTAGACAATAGAATACTTACCTCAGGACATAGTCACCTGATATTTCAGGTATTGAAGAGGCAATTGATCTGTTTGTTCTTTGTATCCCTGTAAAGCAGTCGTTTGCCTTCTTACCCCTTTTAGATTAGAGTATATAAAACATATGGAAAATAACCACGGACAAATTCAGTATTCACTGGGTTGCACTCCTGACTCTACTCTGTGTCTCTTTCTTTTTCATTTGTATCTATTTTTTCTACCTAACATTTATTTTTTAATTGATTTTTATTGAGCTCTACATTTTTCTCTGCTCCCCTCCCTGCCTCTTCCCTCTCCTTCTACCTTCTCCCCAGATCCCCATGCTTCCAATTTATTCAGGAGATCTTGTCTTTTTCTACTTCCCACGTAGATAAGATCCATGTATGTCTCTCTTAGAGTCCTCATTGCTGTCTAAGTTCTTTGGGATTGTAATTTGTAGTCTGATTTTCTTTGCTTTATGTTTAAAAACCAATTATGAATGAGCACATATGATAATTGTCTTTCTGGGTCTGGGTTACCTCACTCAAAATGAGATCCATCCATTTGCCTGCAAATTTCAAGATGTCGTAATTTTTTTCTGCTGTGTAGTACTCCATTGTGTAAATGTACCACACTTTCCTTATCCATTCTTCCTACCTAACATTTCTAATCCACATGTCCCTACCCTGGAATGTACAAACCCATTGAGGCTGGACCTAGACATAGGTGGGCTTACATGTCATAGCACGCATGTGGAAGTCTCTTCTGTCCTTCTATCTTTATGTGGCTTCTGGAAATTGAACTCGGGTCCTCCAGCTTATACAGCAAGCGCCTTTACCTGCTGAGCCATCTTGCTGGCTCTGTTGGGGTTATTTAAATGTTCCATGATAACGTTGAATAAGGGTGGTAAAAATAGATGTCTACAATTCTCAGGGTAGGCGGTTTTTGAGACAGGATCAGGATATTGTAGCCCAGTCATGCCTCAAACTTATTTCCTCTGGCCATGGCCTCTGAAATGCTAGAACTACAACACATCTGGCTCAAATTTTCCACTATTTTACCACAATATATGATGGCACTGGTAGAACACGTGCCTGGCATGTACATGCCTAACACCACGAAAGAAAATCGGTTAGATGTCAGGTTTCTTTTTTGGTTTTGTTTCGTTTGTTTTTATTTTTGTTTTTTTGAGACAGGGTTTCTCTGTGAAACAGTCCTGGCTGTCCTGGAACTCACTAGGTAGACCAGGCTGGCCTCAAACTCATGGAGATCTGCCTGCCTCTGCCTTTCCAGTGCTGGGATTAAAGGCGTGCGCTGCCCCCACCCAGCTTATTTGTCTTTCTTATTGACTGTATATTGTTGTGAATGTTCCTTTGTTCCTAATGTCCCAAGAATTTTATAAGTATGTTGGACTTTTAACAGGAGTTTTGTTCTTGGGTGTCTTGAGAACGTCATATAGTTTATTTTCAAACCTCAGTTTCCTTGTTTCTTCCATGCTGTGAACCCTTTCATCCAGATTTTCCTGTCCATCATTTTTTCTGAGGTCCTGGAGATCAACTCAGAGCTGTTGATGGAGACTTTCTCCTCTCTGGATCCCACTAGACCAGTCTCTCTCCACCCACCAGTTCCCACAATCACTTATAAAATAATCACTAAGAGGCTAAGGTATTAAATATAATTGTTTGGCCAATGGCTTAGACTTCTTACTGGCTAGCTCTACCTATAAATTAAGCCATTTCTACTGATGTGTGTATTGCCATATGGTCGTGGTGTTACCTCTGTTCTGGCATCTCTCCCCTTAGGCTGTTGCTGATCTCTCTCTTCTTGGGCCCCTACATGGCTTCTCCCTTACTCCACCTTCTCTCTTCTTGTATCTTTGTTTGGACTCCCCACCTAAATAGCCATTGCCGTCCATTGACTATAACAGCTTTATTCATCGACCAATAAAAGCAACACATATACAAAAGGACCTCCCACATCACAGAGCTTCATTTGTTCCGGAGTTATACTACCAATCAAGCCACATGCCCAGCTCCCTCTTCTAAACTTAATGTTGATGATTTAAATTTTTTATTGCCTTTTTTATTTATTTGTGTGTGTAAAAGTCAGGCCAACTCCCCTTTCACCTGTACATAGGCTCCTCAGATTGGACTCAGGTGGCCAGGTTTGGTGACAAGCACCTACACCAGCTGAGCCATCTTGCTGGCCCTCCACAGAGATGTTTAAATGGTTGATTCTCTGGAGTTTTCCTTCTCCTGCTGTTAGTTAGTTCCCCATTACTATAACAAAACACCTGAGATGATGAAGTTAATTTTAAAAAATACAGTTTATCTTGGCTCATTTCACAAGTCCATGGTCACTAACCCTACTGCCTTGGGCCTCTGATAATATTGGCACAGTATATTTTGATGTGTGTGGGCAGGGGAAACTGACCACCTCCTGCTGACCAGAAAGTGAGAGACAAGAAGGAGTACACTGTTGCCACACTCCATCCAGGGCCGTCCACCTATGGCCTAGCTTCCTTCCGTTAGGCCTTGTGGGAGTGTGGAGGAGAACTATCCCCCCATAGGCCCATGTATTTGAAGATGCCATCCACAGCTGGTGATGCTGTTTGAGGAGGTTATGAAACTTCTCCCTGTCCTCTGTCTGTCTATCTCTTCCGGTGTGTGGATGGAAATATGATCAGCCAGCTTCCTGTTCCAACCACGCATGGCTACCCTGTGCTGATGGACTTTCTCTCTCTGGAACCTTAAGCTAGAATAAATCCTTTCTTCCAAAAGCCGTTTCTGGTCCTGCTTTCATCACAGCAACAGAGAAGCAGCTGATACACAAGCTGCATCTCCTGCATGTTCCCCTACCTTCCAATGGCACCAGAGGTTGAGGATCAACTTTCAAAGTGTGGGCCCTGGGGGGCATCCAAGATGCAACCGCAGTAGCCAGGCCTTTGACTCCCGTTGGAGAACTCCTCCCACACGCTTGCTGCACGCCTGCATTCAGTCCCTTACCTCTTCTTGGCTTCTCGCTTTCTCCACATTGCTGTGGTGCGTACTAGACAATCGGATCAGATCTTGGAGTTACTCAGTTTTTGTTGTATTTTTTAAATTATTTTTATTTTATGTGCATTGCTGTTCTACCTGCGTGTGTGTCTGTGTGAGGCCATCAGATCCCCTGAAACTGGAGTTACAGACAGTTGTGAGCTGCCATGTAGGTGCTGGGAATTGAACTCTGGTCCTCTGGACGAGCAGCCAGTGCTGTTAACTGCTAAGCCATCTCTCCAGTCCCCAATTCGTTGTATATGTGTGTGTGTATTATAATGTATGTTATATATGTATGTATACTTTCAAATGTATTTATTTGTGTATGTGTGTGTATATGGTTGAGGATACCAGAGTATGAGTGTCAAAGTCAGTTGGCATTTTGCAGCAGTTTATTCTCTAATTTCATCATGTGGGGTCCTGTGAATTAAACTCACAGTCAGGCTGAATGGCAAGCACTGTAACCCACTGACCCATCTTACTGGCCCCCCTTCGGCTATATTTAATATGTAAAACTCATTCAGTGAAATTTCATTTCACTCATTTGTTGTTTTAAGAAGTTTCATTTGTTTCTCTCTTCCATTTGTTTTCTTTACATATACTATGACTTTTAAAAGATTTTAAAAATTTTTATGTGTGTACATGTGTTTCTCTGTCTCTGGGTATATCAATACATCACAAGTATGCTTGGTGTCTGTGAAAGCCAAAAGAGGGCACCAGATCCTCTGGAACTGGAGCTATGGATGATTGTGAGCTGCCATGTGTATGCTGGGAATCAAACCTGGATACTCTGCAAGAAATGTGCTCTTAACGGCTAAGCCACCACTCCATCCCCCTCTGTCATCTTTGCACGCCATTCTGTGTATCAGCCTCATGGTTCCTTTCTCCTTTAACTCAGAAACATTCTAAACCAGCTGTCCTAGAGATTTTCCAATTTTAAGGTCAGGAATGGTGGTGTACACCCAGAGTCTCGGCACCCAGGATCTGAGGCCAGAAGATTGGAAGTTTGAGAGCAGCAGAGCCTACGAAGCAAGAACTCGTCCCCAAAGAAAAATAAAACTTTCCAGATTTGGATCTCCCCCACTGTCAATAAAAACTCATTCACTTTTAATATCCTAGATCTGTCCAAAAATGGTTAATTCCCATTGAACCCAACATTTTTGCCCATGACCTTCAGTTGGAACTCCTTCCTGTAGGAGTTCACCTTGAATCACAGAAATAGTCTACAGAAATGCCTGTGTTTTCTCTATCAGAGCCTACAGGTATCATAAGGTCTAGAACAAGTTTTGTTGTCTCTTAAGACAAAGTTTCATGTATCCCTGGCTGACCATGAACTTTTGATCCTTCTGACAATGGCTCCCCAATGCCGGGATTCCAGCATGCACCATCGCATCCAGCCCTAGAACAAGGTTTACATTATTTCTTTTTTTTAATATTTATTTTATTTATTATATATACAATACTCTGTCTGTGTGTATGCCTGCAGGCCAGAAGAGGGCACCAGACCCCATTACAGATGGTTGTGAGCCACCATGTGGTTGCTGGGAATTGAACTCAGGACCTTTGGAAGAGCAGGCAATGCTCTTAACCTCTGAGCCATCTCTCCAGCCCTACGTTATTTCTTTGTTGAATGTTTATCTTTTTGAGAGCTGATGCATTCCGACCCTCTTTACCTCTGCCCAGGCAGCAAAGGTTTATGATTCTCTATTTACAGGTCTGTGACTCAACAGTAACTTCAAAGATGTATAAATTTGGTTTCTCACACAATAATCCTGGTTGTCTTAGAGCTCACATCCGGCCCCTCACTCCCTAGGTATGTAATGTCTATCATTGTGGTCAAGGGATGGCTGGGGGTTGGGATGGCTTGATCCCACAGAGCTCTGTTACCAAAGGGGACCCTTTTCTAGAAGTCTCTTTGCAGACTTGAGAGTTGGTTAGAACCTATCTTCAAGATGTGAAGTCTCAAACCCTGGGACAAATGGCTGAGGTGTCTATTTAACATAGCAAAGTGGACCTGGCTGCCAGGTTCTCCCAGCATCCCTCAGTCCTTACCTGTTATAGGGTTCAGCTGGCATACCCAAACCTCTGCCCTGAACTCTCTAGCCCAGGGGTGGGGCTGCTCTTCCCTTAGAGGCTCTTCCTTAAATAATCTAGCCATTTTGGTTACCTGCCCCCTGTTTTTTACCCTTTGCCCTCTTGGCTGCCACATGTGGTTCCCCACTTTTCCTTCTCCCTTTCCCTCCTGCCTCTCCCACATGACCCAGCTCTGTCTGGTCATGTCCTCTCTGGACTCCCAGATGTCCCTTCCTCTGCCCATGCTCTCCCTCTTATCTACAATCAACTTTCCCCTCCTCCATACCTAGGAGCAGTCATGTCCTTCCTTTTAGAATGCACGAGAGTCACGGCAAGGAGACTCTCCTTCTCTTTCCCAGTCTCTAGGAGAAGAGACAAACTCTCAGTGGTGCAGAAAGGTGGCACACGCCTTTAATCCCAGCACTCGGGAGGCAGAGGCAGGCGGATCTCTGTGAGTTTGACACCAGCCTGGTCTACAAGAGCTAGTTCCAGAACAGGCTCCAAAACCACAGAGAAACCCGGTCTCGAAAAACCAAAAAAAAAAAAAAAAAGGGGGCAGGTGAGGCTAGGAACTGAGCTCTTAGCACCAAGCATGGTAGCTCACACCTGAAATCCCTTCCCTCAGCAGCTGAGGCAAGAGGACTACCTTGAGGCGAGTGCCAGTCTGGGCTGCATGGTGAGTTCTAGAGAAGTCAGGACTACAGAGAAAGAACCTGGTTCAAAAAGAAGAACAGACAGACAGACAAAAAACAAAACCAAAAATCAAACGAACAAACAAACCAACAAGCTGTGTGTGGTAGCACACACTTATGATACCAGCATTTGGGAGGCAGGGGGGAGGCAGGAGGATCAGAAGTTCAAGGTCATCCTCAGCTACCTAGGGAGTTCAGGGGCAGCCTGGGCTACTCAAAACCTTGTGCCTGGAGGCCAGGAGAGAAACCAATGTTTGGTAGACATTTCCGAACATTTCTGTGAATAAGAACTGGGGGGAAAGCCATTTAATCACGATTCATCTGTTGTATTGACTAACAGTCACAGACTCTGTAAACAGACTGGCCTCTAGCACACAGCAATCCTCCTGCCTCGACTCTCAAGTGTTGAGTTTACAGGTGCGCCTCCCACATCCAGCTTGGCTTTTATTCTGGGAATAGAACATGGCTAACTACACAGCCAGCTTCACCTCACTCCAACCATGTCTCTAGAGAGAAGGCAAACCTTTAGAGAAAGTCTAACTTACTTTAGAGGAAATGCCTTTCCTCACCAGGCTTGTATGGGTCTTTGCTATACTTCATTGACGTTGATCCTTTCAATGACCCAACTTTGAATACATCATTTTCCAAATGAGTGAGCTGAGACACAAGGCCACACGGTCTGGAAGCCCAGCACGGTCAGATTTGCCTGCCTGGCCCATGTTCCGCCTCTTTTCTCTCTGTCTCAACTTTTGCCTATTGTTGTTTTCTTGGTTGGTTTGTTGGTTGGTGTTATTGGAACAATTTCTCATGCAGACTGGGCTAACCTCCAACTCACTATGTAGTTGGGATGACCTTGAGCTCCTTGATGTTTGAGCTGCCCTCTGCCAAGTACTGGGATCTTAGGTATGGGGCTATCATGACCTGATTTTCCCTGTTACATATAAAGGTAACTAATTTCCAGGTCTTCATTTGGGCCTAAAACAGCCATCTTGGAGTTAGAAATTATCAGAGTGGGGCTTGGTGTTAAGTGCGGCAGCAGATTCCTTGATTAGCAGCACATGGGAGACTGCACCACACTGCCTCTGGGGACTCCATTTAGCAACATTAAATGGAAGACATCAATCAGTCTGGCTAGACTCAATTCCCTCTCTGGTTGAGGCAACCGTCCTGAGAGAACTATCCCCTGGGGAGCTCAGTCTTCGGTGTCACGAATTCCCACACTCGAATCCCTCTTCCCCAGTCCTTTGTCTTCAGCCTCTAAGCCTTGAGCAGCAAAGCCGGAGGATCCCTCAACCCTTGACAGTTCAAGCTTCGGGGCCCTGCAGAATGCCTGATACATATTAGTCCTCCGTCTATGCCTTATTAATTAATTAGTCAGCTCATTAACAAACATTGGCAACGCCAGCATTCAGTTCTCCCTGCATTATGTTGAAGTGTGTGCTCAGAATGCTTAAAGCATCCAAAGGCAAGGTTAGAGCCAATAAGAAAATGTGTTAGTCTGCTTTTTGTTACTAGCACAAAACACCACATCTGGGTGTGTTATAAAGAAGTAGCAGCCAGGCATGGTTGCCCATACTTGTAATCCTAGCACTTGAGAAGCTGAGGCAGGAGGTTTGCTCTGAGTTTGAGGCCACATAGGCTACATAGTGTGTTTTAAAGCAATCTAGTTTAGAGTATGATGAGGTACCAAAAATGAATAGGAAGGGATAGATGGCTCAGCGGTTAAGAGCACTGGCTGTTCATGCAGAGGACCCAGGTTCGATTCCCAGCACCCACATGGCAGCCCACAACTATGTGTAACTCCAGTTTCAAGGCATCCAACTCCTTCTTCTGGCCTCTGTGGATACCAGGCACACACGTGGTGCACTCATAATCATGTAGGAAAATACTCATAAAATAGGTAACTCCTTTGAAAAAGAGCGTCTTGCTACGTAACCAACTATCTGACAAAAGAGGCCGTCGAGACAGCTCATCCAGGAAAGCCCTTGTCCCCCAACCCTGGCAACCTGGAGTCCACAGAAAGGCGGAAGGCGAGAACTGGCTCCAAAAGTGTCCTCTGACCTCTGCATGTGTACTGTGGTACACTGTATGTATCTATGTATACTGTATTAGTGTATGCATACACACATGCACATATACATAAATGTAATTCAAAGTGTTTTTAAAAGAAAGAAGAAAGGCAGGAGGGAGAAAGGAAGGAAAAAGGGAGGAAGGGAGGAAGGACATGAAGTCAGAGATGACGATGGGGCCTGCTTCACTCTTTAGAACCACCTTTTTTGGTTTGTTACTTTTTGAGACAGGGTCAGATGTAGACCATACTGACTTCTCACTCTTTCAGTAGCTGAGACTGACCTCGAACTTCTGTTTTTCATGCTTCCACCTCCTAAGTGTGCTGGAACAGGCCTCAGCCAATACACAGATCTTTTTTTGTTTGTTTTTGTTTTTGTTTTCTGAGACAAGTTTTCTGTATACAACAGTCTTGGCTGTTGTGGAATTCGCTCTGTATACCAGGCTGGCCTCAAACTCACTGAGATCCACTTGTCTCTGCCTCCCAAGTGCTGAGATTAAGGCGTGCACCATCACTACCTGACCATTTTTTTTTTTTTTTAGAGATAGTGCCTCACCCTGTAGCCCAGGCAGGCCTTCAGCTCTGTTTGTAACCCAGACTGGCGTTGAAATTTCAGCAGTCCTCCTGCCCCCTGGGATTACAAGTGAATACCACCCAGCACCCAGCTTTACACGTCCACTCTTACGACTAACGCCATTTGATCTCCAGAGAAATGCTTATCTGTAGCTCTAAAGACAACTGTGAGCTAAAGATTTAACTCAGTCAGTAGAGTGCTTGCCTGGTGTATACAAAGTGATGGATTTGGTCGCTGGCACCACACAAGCTAGGTGTGGTGGGCTAAGTCCATAACACAGGACCTGGGAGGTGGAGGAAGGGGGGGTCAGAAGTTCAAGGTCATCTTCGGCTTCCTGAGACCCGTCTCAAAAAAGAAAGAAAGGAAAGAAGGAAGGAAGGAAGGAAGGAAGGGAGAGAGAGAGAGAGAGAGAGAGAGAGAGAGAGAGAGAGAGAGAGAGAGAGAGAGAGAGAGAGAGAGAGAGAGAGAGAGAAGGAAGGCTGGAGAGATGGCTCAGAGGTTAAGAGCATTGCCTGCTCTTCCAAAGGTCCTGAGTTCAATTCCCAGCAACCACATGGTGGCTCACAACCATCTGTAATGGGGTCTGGTGCCCTCTTCTGGCCTGCAGGCATACACACAGACAGAATATTGTATACATAATAAATAAATATTTTAAAAAAGACAAGAAAGAAAGAAAGAAAGAAAGAAAGAAAGAAAGAAAGAAAGAAAGGAAAAAGAAAAAAGGAAAGAAAAAAGAAAATGTTCAGTGTGGGCAAAGAGCTCATCAGGTAAGGGTGCTTGACACCAGGCCTGATGACAGGAGTTCCATCCCTGGGACCCGTATGTGGAAAGCCGAATATCTTCTGATCTCTATCTACATACTCACTTTGTATATGTGTATAAATGTACAAATATATATTTGTATAAATATATATACATATAAAATGTACAAATATATATATATATATATGAAAGAGGGCTGGAGAGATGGCTCAGCAGTTAAGAGCACTGGCTGCTCTTTCAGAGGACCCAGGTTTAATCCCCAGCACCCACATGGCAGTTCACAACTATCTGTAACTCCAGAGGATCAGACATCCTTATGCAGGCAAAACACCCATGCACATAAAATAAAGGTTTTAACAGTAACAAATATTTAAATAATAAGGACACCACAGTCTTTACATTGTTTTGTATATGAATGAGTATTTACCTACATGTACATATGTGCAGAATGCGCGTGCCCAGTGCCAGGCCGGGTCAGAAGAGGGTGTTGGGTTTCCCGGCACTGGAGTGCCAGGTGTTTGTGAGCTACCAGGTGGTGCTGGGAACCCAACCTGGATCTCTGTAAGAGAAACCTGTGCTCTCATTCACCACGGGGCCATCTCTCCTGCCCCAGGACAGGCACATTTGAGTGGCTTTCCATGGTTTGTGTCTCTGTATACATCCAAGACCAGCATTCCTAACATGAATTGGTCAAATCCTTCCCCTTAGATGGCAGGGATCCGATGGACCTTGTTGTAATTTTAAAAATGGTGCGTTGAGAAAGATGCTGAGCAACAGAGTTCACATGGAGGGGTATATTCATTAGGGGAAAGGGAATGGGAAAATGGGGAAGGGGAGGGGAGAGACCGGCCTCTGAAGATAGGATCAGCAGAAGAGAAGAGAGAGGCTGGGGGGAGGGCAGGGGGAGAGACAGATAGGCAGAGAAGCAGAGAGAGAGAGAAAAAAGAAAGAGAGGGAGGTAGGCAAGGCCCACATTTTCAAAGGGAACTTAGCGAATGTGCACAGGAGGTGCTCTTAGTGGCGGCAGCTGAGGGTGTATCCCGTCAGGACTCCAAAGGCAGGCCAGTGCAGATGTCTGAATACTAACTGGCCCTTGTACAATGAGACCTTGTCCCCAGCTGTGCCACGTGTGAAACTCTGGTGGCTCTGGACAGGCTCACATTTTAGATTTGTACTCAGAAGGGCTGTACACGTTGCAGGGTGGTGGTGGCGCATGCCTTTGATCCCAGTACTCAGGAGACAGAAGCAGTCAGATCTCTGAGTCTGAGGCCAGCCTGGTCTACAGAGTGAGTTCCAGAACAGCCAGGGCTAAGGAGAAACTGTGTCTAAAACACAAAAAGCAAAGCTGGGCATGTAACTCTCTGCAGGAACATTTTGCAGTTGTATCAGCTTTCCTGGGGCGGGGGGGGGGGGGGGGGGGAGACATTACATTTGTTCCTGTATGAGCACATGATTGTGTGTGTGAATGAGCATGTGTGAAGGCCAGAGTGCAATTTATAGCAATCAGATCTCTTCTCCCACCATGCGGGTCCCTGGGGTCAAATTCAAGTCATTAGACTTGGTAGCAAGTACTTTTATCTGCCATCTCAGCCCTTCGTGACATCACGATTCCTCTTAGCTTTGCATCTGTGTTTTTTCAGGGGTGAGCTAAGTTCTTGACGCTGGCAGCCAGGGCTCCCTTATTGCTACTGAAGCTGCAAAGGTCTTGATGTTAGTGACCGGCAGAGTCGTGCCTCTGGAACAAAAACGCTCAAGAAAACAATTTAAAGTGGAAGGCTGACTGTGACTTTCAGAGGTTTCCGTCCATGGCCTTGTTCCAGCCTATTGCTTCCTGGAGTTGGTATTTCACAGTGGGCGGGGTCCTGAGTGTCTGCCGCCCTGTGCTTCCTCACTCCCATCCACATTTTGGTCCATCTGGGTTCCAGAGTGGTCCACAGTGCAGCTGGCACTCAGGGCAGTCTTCCTCCCAAAGAGACACACCCAAAGATGAGTTTCTCAGTCCGAGCAAGGTGAGAGTGAGATTAACTGGAACAGTGGATGCCAAGCATGCCAGCAATTCCTGCTGTCAGGAGCTGTAGCAGGAAGATCACGGGTCCGAGGTTAGCATGAGCTGTATAGCAAGACCTTGTCAAATAACAACAGTTAGAAAACCCAGCATGATGACACACTTCTGTAACTAAGCATTTCGAAGGTGGAGACAGGAGGACCAGAATTTCAAAGCCATCCTCGCCTGTATAGTGTGTTGAAGCCGCCTGTGATACATGAGACACTCTAAGTACATCTATTTGTTTATTTAAACAATAGAAAACTTGTTTTGAATGCCAGATGTTGTGGTACGTGCCTACGTGCTTCACACAAGTGACTGAGGCAGTGGGATTGTTTCAAGTTGAAGGCTAGCCTGGGCTACAGTGTGAGCCCTTGTCTCAGAAAAAACAAACAAAAGCGGCTAAGCATGGTGCCACAGGCCATTAAATATTAGCATTGGGGAGGCAGAGGCAAGTGGATCTCTATGAATTCAAGCCTGATCTATATGACCAGGCCAGTTCCAGGCCAGACAGGGTTACACGGTCAGACCCTGTCTCAAGATCAAAAACAAACAAACAACACAAAAAACAACTAAAGAACTTGGGAAACAAGATGGGATATAACATGAGAATTAGGATTGGATTGAGTGAGGAGACGCGGAGGGAAGAAGACAGTCAAACTCTGAGCCTGCTCCGTGGGGAGCTGAATGTCCCTTTTGCTGTGGTTTGGGTACATTTCCCCCAAGGACTACCCCAAGCTTGGTCTTCAGCTTGCACTACTAGAAGCAATGAAAGTTTAGAGAGGAGGGGCTAGCTCCAGCTCTTACATCATTGTAAAGGGGCCCTTGGACCACTGGTCTCTTTCTTTGCTTGTCCAGAGTTGAGGATTCTTGCCATGTGCTCCTGCCGTGGTGTATTGCCTTACCACAGGATCAGAAGCAATGAGCCAGCCAACCAAGGATGAGAGCTCTGAATTTTAAACCCAACAAACTTTTCCTGCTTGTTTTGGTTTCTTTTATAAAGAACTATTTTATTTGGCCGGTTAGCGGTGGTGCACATCTTTAATCCCAACACTCGGGAGACGGAGGTAGGTGGATCTCTGTGAGTTCGAGGCCAGCCAGGTCTACAAGAACTAGTTCCAGGACAGGCTCCAAAGCTACAGAGAAACCATTATTTTATGTAATCCTCATATATGTACATAACTTAGATTAAATCTGTCCCCATTCCCACCCTTCCAATTTCTCTCCTATCCCACACTTTCCCTCCAAACTTCATGTGTTCCCCCTTTATTTATTTAATACCCGTTGAGTTATCTAGGGTGCCAGTATGTGCATGGATATGGAACCATCTACTGGATCATGGATAGCCTCTCAGGCCCACATCCCTGGAACCATCATCAGGCCCACATCCCCTGAACCATCTACTGGATCATGGATAGCCTCTCAGGCCCACATCCCTGAAGAAAAATAACTGTCCCTTTCCCAATAGTCATCAGAGAGAGACAGGACTTTATAATTCCCTCTCCTATCTTGCTGAGGTTTTGGCTGGCTTGATCTTGTGCAGGTCTTGTGTATGGAGTCCCAGTCATTGTGAGTTCGTGTGTACAACTACACTGTCGTGCCCATCAAACACTGTTCTGCTCCAGACATCCATTCCTTCTGGCTCGTACCATCTTTCCAGTCCTACACGATCCCTGAGCCTGGGGGAGAGTGGATAGGACACAGGTGTCACATTTAGATCTGAGTGCTCCACATTCTTTGATTCTCTGACTGTTAACTGGTGTGGGTATCTTTAAAAAGGCTTCTATGATCAAGGCTGAGGGAGACACTTATCTGTGGGTATAAAGATAAGAACATAGGAGGCAGTTTATTACTATGTCAATTTACTAAAATAATAGTGTTAGCTTCTCCCCTAAGATCTATGACCTAGCCAGCCATGAGGTTTTGGCCCAGTCAACAGTACCATGCATGTGGCCCATCTTACAGAGGAGCTTTAACTCCAATTAGAACATGCTTGGTGACTCCCATAACATTCCTGCCACTATTGTACCAGTGGGGACATCTTGCCAGGCCAGTCTTTATAGCTTCCAGAACTCACACCTGGTAAGATTGATAATGACTTTTCTCTCCCTGAAGCAGACATAGAACTTTCCAGCACTGTTGTCATAGTTAGGGTTTCTGTTGCTGTGAAGAGACACCATGACCATGGCAACTCATAAGAGGAGACATTTCATTCTGACTGGCTCACCGGTTCAGAGGTTTAGTTCACTATCATCATGCCAGAAAGCATGGCAGCACACAGGCAGACATGGTGCTGGAGAAGGAGCTGAGACTTCTACATCTGGATTGGCAGACAGCAGGAAGAGAGAGAGATACTGGGCCTGGCTTGCCCGGTGATACATTTCCTCCAACAAGGCACACCTATCCTAACAAGGCCACAACTCCTTATAGTGCCAATCCCCGCCATTCAAACCACCACAACTTTGAAAACTAGTTCATAGGAATGAAGCTTCCAGGTTGGTACTAGACTTATTTCTCCATGCCCTATGACTCAGATGTGTGGTGTCTTCAACAATAGGGTCTTACCATCAGATTCTGGAGAGCCACGAAGAACAATGGCAATAGCCTATAACATTCGGAGGAGGATCAATGGAACCCCACTGACCAATAACTCGAAACCCATACTTGGCACGGGACGTTTTATTTACAGCCAATGGTGGCTTGAGAGGCATTATCCCCCCCATTATAGGGCAGCTCCATTTAAACTATGTATTTTTCCTATAGTCATAGGTTTCCATACAGCACTTTCAAAGGACTGCCCACAGTCAATCATCAATCAAGTCCATCGCTCACCAGACACAGCCACAAGCCAATCTGATCTGGGAATTTGCTCAGTTGAGACATCCTCAGGTGGCCCCTGGCCATGTCAAGTTTACAACTGAAACTAACAAGGACAAGATTCAAATACATACTACCCATTCCAAATCTGTCAACTTATAATGATGCTAAAAAAAATAACAAAGTCTTAACCAGGTGTGGTGGCTCATGGCTGTAATTCCACTACTCAGATCACTGAAGCAGGAGGATTACGGAGGTGTAAGGCCAGTTTAGGCTATATAGTCCTATATATGCTGGACTACAGAGTGAGACCCTGTCTCAACAAAACAAAGCAAATCTTTGTTGGTTATTGCAGTGCTTTGAATGAGAATGGCCCTCAAAGAGTCATATATTTAATGCTTGGTTCCCTATTGGTGGAAAGTTGAGAAGGATTAGAAGGTATGATCTTGTTGGAGAAGGTGTGTCATCGGCAGTGGACTCTGAGGTTTCAAAAGTGGGGAACCATCTCTCTCTCTCCCTCTCCTTCCCTCCCTCCCTTCTTCTTCTTCTTCTTCTTCTTCTTCTTCTTCTTCTTCTTCTTCTTCTTCTTCTTCTTCTTCTTCTTCTTCTTCTTCTTCTTCTTCTCTCTCTCTCTCTCTC
>NW_026067943.1:2958404-3097635 GCF_014885135.2 Alexandromys fortis
AAAAACTTGTTTCTCCATTCGCTAATTTTTTTTTTTTTTTTTTTTTTTTTGGTTTTTCGAGACAGGGTTTCTCTGTGGTTTTGGAGCCTGTCCTGGAACTAGCTCTTGTAGACCAGGCTGGTCTCAAACTGATGGAGAGTTTCAGGAGGCAGAGACAGGCAGGTCGGAAGTTCAAGGTTGTTGTTGGCTACTTTGGGAATTGAGTCTAGCCTAGAGAACATGAGACTATCTCAGAACAATGAAGCAAAACAAACAAAAACACCTAAAACTGAAGGAGAAGGAGAATGTTTGAAAATAGAGTTGGAAATTTGGGAGATACACCAAATGCAAGTTCAAACCTTGTTTGGGTTTTTTTTTTTTTTTCCCAGATAGTAGCTTGCTATGTAGCCAAGGCTGGCCTGAAATTCTCCATCTTTCTGCCTCAGCCTCTTGGATGCTGGATTACAGGTGCACACCATCACACTCACTGGGTGTTTATTGTTGCATTTTGATTGATTAATTTAAGCTTTGTGTGCTGAGAACTTTTAACACTGGTGGCTCACACCTGTAATCCCAGGTCTTGGGAGACAAGGGCAGCAGAATCTGCTCAAGGCTGCGGCCAGCCTGAGCTACAGAGTGAGACCTTGCCTCTAAATCATTAGCAGCAAACAATAAGTTTTTCTGGATACAAGTTTATGAAGCACAAAATAATCCTCTCTAGTATTAGGATCTGGTCCTGTCCATGGCGGATGTACCTCTGAACAGCCTAGGCTTTCTTGTCAGGCTCAGGGACACAGCACCCCCAGTAGATATCTAGAGTTTCCCCTCTTGCGAGCCTCCAAGGTACTTGTTCTCCAATCCTTTGGAGCAGGCCTGTCAATCTTCGAATGACTTCAGCGCAGGGTAGCAGGTGCAGTGTGGAGGCAGGCGGAGGTAGGCTCAGAGATGCTGGCCATCCTCACTGGGAAGGTACCAGCAGAAATACTTGCAGATGAGCCATTCTTTCAATACAATGTGTTCCATGCTCAAAGGCCACAATATTATTATTTTTTTTTTTTTTTTGGTTTTTCGAGACAGGGTTTCTCTGTGGCTTTGGCGCCTGTCCTGGAACTAGCTCTGTAGACCAGGCTGGTCTCAAACTCACAGAGATCTGCCTGCCTCTGCCTCCCGAGTGCTGGGATTAAAGGTGTGCACCACCATTGCCCAGAAAGGCCACAATATTCTTGTCTGTGCTCAGGTCCAGCATCTTTCTCAGCTACTTTCACTCCTTTCTTAGAAGGAAGCTGTGAATGTCAGTCTAGTTCTTGCTGGGCATCAATATGGCACCTGATACAAGGGGTAAGGCTCGAAAGGAAAGGCATGTCTGAAATAAACTTTAAGAGAATCTCATTCTGTAGCCCAGGCTAGTGTTGGAGGAAGGCTGCTTGTTTGTCCCAGCTGCCCAGACCCAAAATAATCACACAGAAACTGTATTAATTAAATCACTGCTTGGCCTATTAGCTCTAGCTTCTTATTTGCTAACTCTTACATATTAATTTAACCCATTTCTATTACTCTGTGTGTTGCCACAAGGCTGTGGCTTACCGGCTAAAGTTCAGGAGTCTGTCTCTGGTGGGGCTACATGTCTTTTCTCTGACTCTGTCTCTCTTTCTCAGCATTCAGTTTAGTTTTTCTCGCCTAGCTAAGTTATGCCTTGCTAGGTCCAAAGCAGTTTCTTTATTAATCAATGATAATCATAGCATACAGAGGGAAATCCCACATCAGGCTGGAGTGAAAATCAGAGCAATCCTCCTGCCTCAGTCTCTCAAGGGTTGGAACTGTAAGTGAGAGACCATGCACTGTTCCTTGTTTGACTCTTTTATTATTTATTTATTTTGGATTTTCAAGACTGGGTTTCTCTGTAGTTTTGGAGCCTGTCCTGGAACTAGCTCTTGTAGACCAGGCTGACCTCAAACTCACAGAGATCTTCCTGCCCCTACTTCCTGAGTGCTGGGATTAAAGGTGTGTGCCACCACCACCTGGCCCTATTTGACTCTTAATGAGAAGAAAGGGCCTATGCAAAGTGATCATTTTAAAAACTTGTTACCGACTGACAACAAAGGGGTTTTTTTTGTTTGTTTGTTTTGGGGTTTTTTTTTTTTTTGGTTTTTTGAGACAGGGTTTCTCTGTGGCTTTGGAGCCTGTCCTGGAACTAGCTCTGCAGACCAGGCTGGTCTCAAACTCACAGAGATCCGCCTGCCTCTGCCTCCCGAGTGCTGGGATTAAAGGCGTGCGCCACCATCGCCCGGCAACAACAAAGATTTTATTTTTAAATAAGTCTCTTTGAGTTGATTAGGTGGTCTTGTAAAAAAAATATTAAAATAAAACTTTTGATATTGAAGCACCTTTAAAATAAAAGGGCTCGCCGGGTGGTGGTGGCGCACGCCTTTAATCCCAGCACTTGGGAGGCAGGCTCCAAAACCACAGAGAAACCCTGTCTCGAAAAAGCAAAAAATAAATAAATAAAAAAAATTTTTAAAAATAAAAGGGCTTATTGAGCTGCTTGATGCTAGTTACAAAGAAAAAAAAAAAACAGGTCCTGGGACAGATTTTTACAACTCACAATAGTCAGAATAGATAGAAATTGAGAAAGGTCCCTGGGGACAGGAATGGTGGAACAACTTGTCCAAACAAACAAACAAAAACAAAACAAAAAACTTGGAAAAAAGAAATTCCCTTTACTTCTATTTTACACTAAGTACAAAATTTCAGGACTGGATGTAGCTCCATTGGAAGAGTGCTTGCCTCGCTTGTAGGAAGTCCTGGGTTCCATCCCCAGTACGGAAGAACAGGTGTAGCAGTGGAGGCCAGAGGACCAAGAGTTCAAGGTTATCCTCAGTGAGACAGTGAGTTTGATGTCAGTGTGATATAAATGGGATGCCTCCCTTTCAAAAATATTTTTAAATCAATTTTAGAAAACAGTGGGAACTAGAACTAGAAGCGCCTGAATGCTAGCTTTGAACTTGCTGGGTATTCCAGGCAGGCCTGGATCCTGTTGCCTCAGCCTCCTGATTTGCTGGAGGGATAGGCATATGCTAGCCTGGACTACATAGTGAATTCCAGGCCAATCTGGGACACATACTGAGTTTATGCCCATAATCCCAAAAGAAAACAAACAAAACAAAAAGAAAAGAAACGAAACAAAATGAAGGGGGTAGGGAGATGGAGGAGGAGGAAGAAAGAAAAATGGGCAAAAGATGTTTACAAGCACCCAGGAGAGAATATTCAAATCAGCAATAAATATGGAAAAGGTGATCAGCTTCATTAATCAGGGATATGCAAATTAAAGCCAAAATTAACTCTGCCCAAGAAGCCAGATGCAGGAGAGGACAGGTTGTCTGATTCCATTTTTAGGAACGTCTAGTGACAGAAAGCAAATCAGTGGGCGTCTGGGGGTGGAGATGAGGGAGACCGGCTGGCGCACTGGGAGTGACTTTTGGGGTGATAGAAATGTTCAGTGTCTTGAGTAAGGATTTTATGATTTGTCAGCAGTCCTTCACAGGTACAGTTAAAGTGGGTGTATTCATGGGTATGTATTCTATACATTAACAAATAAACTTAATCTCTGACCAGATTCAGTCCTTACTGAGGTCCTAAGGCAGGGAGATTCCTAGAGCTGCAGAGTCTATGGCCAGTCTGGGTAATACAGTGAGATTCTGTCTCCAAAATTAAAAGAAAAGAGGAGTTGGGGTGGAGCTCGGTCGGTAGGGGGTTGGCCTATCATGCTAGAGTCTTAGGCTAGACCCACAAAGGACTCTAGAACTGCACGTCTCTAGAGTGCATGCTTGAATCTACTCAAGAGGTAGAGGCAGAGAAGTTTCAGGGGATTCTCAGCTAACAGGGAGCTTGAGGCCATCCTGGGCTATATGAGACCCTGTGGAATGGAAGAAGGGAGGGATGGAGGGAGAGAGGATGGATTTTTTTAAAGCCCAATAAGATATCACTACATTTTCATCAGAATTATTAAAAGTGGGACTGGTGAGGTGAATATATATATATATGGTATGTTTTGGGCAATATATATATATTGCCTAAGATATTATGTTTTTACCAAAAATATCTACAAAATAGCTTATAGTAACAGATTTTTTTGAGACATAGGCTTACACTGTAGCTCAGCTGGCATTGAACTTTCATTTATCCTTTGCCTCAGCTTTCCAAAGGCCGCAGGCACAGGTGTATGCCATTGTGACCAGCTAGATAAATCTTAAAGACATTCGTCTAATTAGTTTCCTTTGGCTACAATAAAAAACCATTCTGATCAAAAGCAACTTGAGAAGGAATTTATTAGGCTTACACTTCTATGTCACAGTCCATCATTCAGGGACATTAGGACAGGAACGCAAGCAAGAACCTGAAGGCAGGAACCGAATCAGAGACCATGGAGTAACACTGCTTACTGGCTTGCTCCCCATGGCTTGCTCAGCCTGCTTTCCTTCCTAGCTCAGCACTACCTGCCAAAGGTCGGCACCTCCCCCAGTAGGCAAACCCCTTCTCCATCAATTGGCAATCAAGAAAATGCCCCACAGACGTGGCCACAGGCCAATCTGATGGAGGCAACTACCCAACTGATGGTCCGTTTCCCAAGTTGGTAGCCAAGAAAAACCATCACCATGTAGAAGACAAGTGATTAAAAACAAAACTGAACGTATTTTGACTCTATTTGACTGAGGTACCAAAGAGTCTAATTAATTTACAGTATTAGAAATCAGGATAGAGATCACCTAGTTGGGGGTGAGGAGGAACGGACAATCAGCAGGGCTTGTGATTTGTGTTTCTCTTTGATCCGTACAAATCTAAGAAAATGAGTAAAATTAAGATACTCTGTTAACTAAGTTACTATGTTTTAATAGCATTAATTTTAATTTGAGCTTTCTCTTAGAGCATAAGCTATATCTTCACCAAGTGCCTGGCTGACAGTCACCTTTGACAACTGTGTAACTGATAGCCAAATGTTCAATTTTACCTCAGATATATAATACTTGATGAGGTCATAACCCTTTCTCTCCAAAAATTGATACCTGGGGATAGACATCACCTGAGACTACCAATTCTAAGATTTTGGACTGACATTTGAGAACTCAGCACAGGGAACGTGAAGGCCGGTGAGTCAGGAGTTCAAGGCCAACCTTGGCTACACCACAATTTTTAATTATATGTATATGTGCACCCTGCAAATGGGTATATGTATAGGTGAATGTAGGGATCATCAGAGTCCAGAAAAGTGCACTGGATCCCTTCGGAGCTAGAATTACAGGTTGTTGTAAACCAAGTAACATGGGTGCCGGGAATTGAACTCTGACACTCTGCAAGAATAGCATGCCCTCTTAACTGCGGAGCCACGACTCCAGCCTGGATACAAGTCTGAAGCCAGTCTGGGATATATAAGACGATGTCTAAAAAACCAACAAAAACGTTTGGTTTATAGAAGAATTACAACTGAGACCGAGGAGGTAACGCGCAGACTGAGCATTAGGACCACGCTTGTTAGCAGAGCGATGGTGTATGCCTGTAAACCCTGCACTCAGGAGGCTGAGGCAGGAAGATTCAAAGTTGAAGGCAACCATCTGGGCAATATAATGAGCTTCAACTAATCTAGAGTAAGGAGAGGGAGAGACACATATACACACAGAGAATGCTATGATACAAATAGCCTTGCAGTTATTTTGCTGGGGGAAAAAGAAACCTGATCTGTTAGAAACAAATACTTATGTGTTCACTAATGAAATTAATGGCTGATATTTGCTTTAAAATAATTTCCAGAACAAACAACACAGACAACAGTAACAAAATACAAATAAAATAATTCTCTGGACAGGAGAGAATGGAGCGGGAGATTGGCGTATGCTGATTAATGATGGGAGCAGCAATAGAAAATTGAGGGAAGATTATTCTATTATCTATATTTTTGCAAACATTTGAAATAGTTTATTTTATTTTATTTTTTAAAGGTGTAGTCCAGGCTGGTCTCAAACTGGTGATCCTCCGGCGTCTGCCCACTGTCAAGAGCCAGAAAATCCTTTTAAAGAAAAAAGAATAAGGCAGTTCTCAAACACCTTCCTCAGTAGGAAGATGATAGACCGCGCTGTCTTCGCAGCAGTGGATGACAGGTGCCGTTTGAAACGCTGTCGGAATACCTGCAGGTTTTGTCCTTCTGGCTGCCAGCACTGTTCTTTGCCCTCTCTGCTTCCTTCCAATGGTTCCCGCCGCCGCCCCTCCGTAGCCGCAATGGTTTAGCCCGGCTTCCCCCGGGGAAACCCCTTGGGCGGAGCGCGGCCCCCGCCGTGAGGCCACTTGGATCTCTCCGCGTCAGGGGTGGGCCGGGGAACCTGTGGGCCGGGCACGAACCCGGGCTCTGATTGGCCGTCGCAGGAGTAAACATCCGGAGAGGTGGGGCGGGGCCGGAAGTGGAAGAAGAAGGCGGCGGCTGAGGCGGTTCAGGAGGTTTTTTAGAGCTGGAGTCCGAGGCTCAGGTGCCATGGGCCTGGTGAAGGAGCCCTGAGGGGACGCGAGGCTGGGCATGGCGGGCGCTCGGGCCGCCGCCGCCGCCTCGGCGGGGTCCACCGCCTCTTCGGGTAACCCGCCGCCTCAGGAGCCGGGGCTTGGGGAACTGCTGGAGGAGTTCTCCCGGACTCAGTACCGGGCCAAGGACAGCGGCGGGACTGGCGGCTCTAAGGTGAGCCCCAGAGGTGAAGCGACCTGGAACTGGTCCCAGGCTTGAGTTACTGAGGGAAGACTACAGTCAGGGATGGGAGGAGAGCGGGAAGGGACCTCCCTGGAGAGGCACAGAGGGGGAACTTATCCAGGATGTGGACTCGGAGAGTAAGGATCCGGCTTAACACCAAAGAGAGGACCAAAGCTCTTTTGTTTTGTTTGGGGGGGGGGTACTTTAGACAAGGGGTTTGGAGGTCAAGGGTCGGAGCTGCGGGCCAGGTGCAAAGGTTAGACAGTAGGAAATAGGGAAAATTGCTACCCTTCATGAGCCTAGAAGGGGTTGCCAAGTTAATAAAAACCTCTAAAGTCAAAGGAAAAATGGGGAAGAGATTCTCCCAGCCCAGAGATCAGAGCAGGAGCATGAAGTAGTGGGGCATTACGGTGCCCAGAGAGCAGCTGAGTTAGTCGCCTCCTTATAAGGTGCCAGCATGACTTAGGCCCTTCCCTTTCCTTTCCTGTAAAGCAAGAAGACAACCCACATTCCCTTTCTGTTCCTTTTATCAGAAAGAAGTTTCTGTTGTCCCCCCACCCCCGGAATTTCCCTTTGTTCTAATTACAAAGCCGTTGAAAGCTCCTGGTCTGATTGAGACGTACTCGCCTCTGCACACTGGTAGACCCTACCCGTTCTCAATTCCAGTGTGGCAGCTTTAGCATTTCGTTTACTTATTGGGGTTCGTCTATCCTGGACCATAAACTGGTTTGGCTCCAGAGGTTACCTAAGGGCTGGGACATGCTGTAGATGGCATCTTCTATTAGTCTCAGAGGTAACCTGGGAGAGACCAGTAATGATGGGGTAGTATCTCTCCAGATTAGCTAAGTACCTTTCAGATTATAATTGGCATCATTTGGGGTACTACTTAAACACAAAAGTTTCTTGGTCTTAGATTCTCTTACATCACAATTTCTGGTGGTCACACCCTAGATTTGTAAATTGTGTTTGTTCAGATAGGTCTTAAATTTGTGATATATCCAAAACCAAGTTGTGCACTCCTGATCCTCCTGTCTCCACTTCCCAACTGCTGGGGTTACAGGTGTGCACCTTCATGCCTGGTTTATATGGTGCTAGAGATTGAACGCAGGTTTTTCTGCATCCCAGACAAGAACTCTACCAGATGAGATGCGTCACCAATCTTGCCTCTTTTGAGACGTGGTCTTCCTCTGGGGCTCTGGCTTGGCCTCGCATTCATTATGTATCCCAGGATGGCTTGTAACAATGATCCTCTTGCTTGGCCTCCCAAGTACTGCTTACAGGTGTGACCCATCACACCTGTGGTCAAGGAAGCTCATTTGAGTGCTTGCAGGAGGTATGTGATTTTGACGGATTCCACCTCCCTCTTAATGTCTGAAGATTAGAGTTTTACAAGCTAAACCTTTACTTTCATGTAGCTGGTCCTAATACTGCTCCAGGCATCGTGGTGTCTTGCAAAGTTGTTGATAGGTTACAGGTTGTAAGCTTTTCTGCTAGTGGGCTCTTCTCTGAACTGTGAGCAAAAGGAGTAACTTCAGAGTGAGCCTTGCCTTCAGTATTATAAGCAGATAGTAGGGAAGGAGCCAGCTGTCTGCAGCTTTTATTTTGCTGACTAGAGCTGCTTTATTTTTGTAGGAGTTATTGAGACATGGTATATATATATACTGACTTTGAACTTGCCATCCCCCTACCTCAGCATCCTATGTAGTAGGATTACAGGTGTGCCCACCGTGTCTGACTAACAAGAGCTTCAAATATTATTATCTTGGTGCTGTAGAATAGGAAAGCATCTAGTACCAAAGAGATGGAATGTGTTAATGCTCTTATAGTAACCTTAAGCAAGAGTTACTGCTGCTTTGTTTTTTGAGACAAAGACTCACTATGTAGCCCAGCTTGGCCTTGAATTCTTGACCTTCCTGCTTCAGCATTCCAAGTGCTGGGATAACGGGCATGTGTCACTAATCTAGAAAGAATTTTTACATCTTATGAATGATAGACTCTCTCCAGTGTTAACTACAAACTGTGTGTTTTCAAGATAGGGTTTCTTTGTACAGCTTTGATTGTCCTGGAACTCACTGTGTAGACCTGGAACTCGCTGTGTAGACCAGACTGGCCTTGAACTCACAGATCTGCCTGCATCTGCCTCCCGTGTGCTGGGATTAAAGTGTGTGTCACCACTGCCTAGCTGACTACACAGGGTCTTACATACTGTGTGAATGATGGATTTAGATATCTTTCTGAAGCATACAATGTGAGTTAACATAGAAGGGCCTGTGGCCCAGCATTATGTTTCTTCCCAACACTGAATGATAATCACAAAAGTACTTGTCACTTCCAGTGGCCTCTTTGTTCATGGGCCATTTAATTCTCATGACTTTAGATCCCAAGATTCTTCTTTATGCTCAAGTCTCCTTCTCTATGCAGGTTGAACGCATTGAGAAGAGATGTCTGGAGCTATTTGGCCGTGACTACTGTTTCAGCGTGATTCCAAATGTGAATGGTGATATCTGCGGCCACTACCCCCGCCACATCGTATTCCTGGAGTATGAGAGTTCTGAGAAAGAGAGAGACACGTGAGCATCCTGTCACCATAGTGTGCATGTCTGGTAGACCTGAGAAGCTCATCTGCAGGGTCAGGAAACTGGGCAGGGCATGCTCGCTTTCCCAGGTGGCGTTTAGTTACTGGCATCTTTGTTTACTTTTGACTTTGAGTTTGACTGGCAGGGTAGTGGAGTCATAGCACTGGGTTTCTCTTTCATATTTGACTTTACTGACCTAAGATAACCAACACAATACTTTACAATCTTGTCTTTAGCAGGCCTAGTTAGAAGGAATGGTGACATATTGAGATAGACTGTATTTTATTGAGATAGGATATCATGTAGCCTGAGTTGGCCATGAGCTCTTTGTGTAGCCAAGGAAATGATCTTTAACTTCTGATCCTCCTGCCTCTACCACCTAAGTGCTGGCATTACAGGCTTATGCCACCATGCCCGGCTTTCAAATCAGGCTTAAGAGTGTTTGCCATGTGTATATCTTAAGAACTTAAGGTCTAAAGTCACACTGCTTGAGTTAACATCCTGGTTGTCCATTTTCTGACTATGTAACTAACCCTAGGCAAGTTATTCATCTTCTTTGTCCTTAGGATTTCATTGGTAATTCCAAGCCTCATCATAATTAAGGCTTGCAAAGACTAATTAAATTTCTAGAAAAGTGACTAGTGCTAATACAGGTCTGATGTATTCGCATTAAGAATTAAAAATAAGAGCTACCCGGTGTGCTAAGGTCTTGCACAGACTTAAGTGCTTTACGTAGGTTAACAGTTCACAGCGGAGGAGACTTGAAGCACCTGATACAGGAGTCTCATTAGGTGGTCAGTAAAGGGTAATGGTTTTTTGGCACAACACTGAGACTCCATGTTTGCTCCCAGTTTCTTCACCTGAGTTCCCTGCTTGCTGTTTATCTTAAGGAAGTTCCAGGAGCTGCTATGTAAGCTTAGCCCTGTGGATGAAGGGTAATGGGTAGGCTCCTGTCTTCAAAGCAAGGCCATTAGACCGAGACCTGAGGAGAAACAAGGACTTTGGGGTTCTAGAGCCAGGAGGTCAAAAATCACAGCATACCAAGATGCCTAAGTAATTCATATGTGTGGTCGGTGTTGGGAAGTGCTGCTGTAGGCAAATGGAGAATGGTTAATCCTGCCTGGTGTGTATGAGACAACCTCATGATAGAGAGCCTGTACAACAGGGCTTGGGAGGGTGATAGTGTATCCCCAGAGTTCTTAGGAACAACTTTTAAATAGGCTTTTCCTTTCTTTCTTCTGCCTTTTCCTTCCTTTCTCCTTGTCCTCTCTTCCCTTTACCCCTTTCTTCCTTCCTTTCCTGCCCTCCTCTCGTTTCGTTTGCTTTGAGACAGGTTTCATGCTGTAGACCTAGCTGATCTTTATCTTAACTCTCTGCCTCAGCCTCCCAAGTGCTGAGATTACAGGTATGAGCCTCCATGGTTAACTTGCATCTTGATCATTACCAAGGAGTGTGGACTTTTGGGACGTGTAAAGATGTTAGTGCTTTTCATCAGTAACACCTGCGTACAAATGATGAGTACAGATTCTAAGATCCCCTCTTGGGCCTTCTAAACCAGAGTTTCCACATTCTCCATTTTAGAACTCCGTAGCCAGATGTGGGGAAAGATGGTTTACAAGTAGAGGAGTTTAAGAATAAAAATAAAGCCTTTGTTTTCCTCACGTTCAGTGGTATCTAGACAAGTGCCCACTTCTCGATGCCCTTGAAAAGTTAAGCATATTACTCTTCTGTGAAGGTCCTAGAACTGGTATCACATCCTCCCTGGGCATCTGTGCTTATTTTAGCACCTTACTGTACTGTTCGTAGTTCTTCTCTTCCTAACTGCCCTTCCAAGGGTAGGGAAACGTAGCCTCTTGTAATCATTCAATGTGGTCAGTAAGTCTGTGTCTGTCTCACAATCTCCTCACTATCAATATTGTCATCCATGTAACCAAGACTGGCCTTGAACTCATGAACCTTCTGCTTACATCACCCAGGTGGTGGAGTTAGAAGTCTCTACCACCATGCCTTGCCCAAATTACTATTTCTGAACAACTCTTCTATTTATTTTTCTTCTGCTCTTTCCTACTCTTTCCTACAGTGCTGTCTGGCATTTAACCTCTGTCCTCTGATAGCATTCAGATGTTAAGCTTAGCTAAACACCTCAACTTTGTGAGTGAACCACCAAGGCATCTTTTTCCTGCAGAATGATTCACTACCTCAGAGGTGGGACCCATTCGGCATTCTCTAATGAGCTCTCGGTATGGTTAGTTGTTCTGAAAGAAACATGTTCAGTGTTTATTCATTCTAGCCTTAAAGAGAATAATCTCCAGCGGCTGCTGTAGCTCAGTTGTCAGAGTACATAGGGCATAGATGAAGCCCCTGGGTTCAATCCCTAGCACTATATAAACTGGCCATTGTGGTGCATGCTTGTAATCCCAGGCCTTTGGAGGTGGAGGCAAGGGTATCAGAAGTTCAAAGTCAGGGGTCAGGGCTTTTGAGATGGTTCCTTGGGTAAAGGCTCTTGCCTCTGAGCTTGAGGACCTGAGTCTTATTCCCGGGACCTACATAGTAGCAGGAGAGAACTGACTCCATTCTTGGCTACAAGGTAAGTCTGAAAGAAGCCTGAACTCTGTCCTGTCTTGAGGTGGTGAGAGGGGTGGTATTTGATTGCTTACTGGTTGTCATCTGTTGGGATTTCACACGCCAGCTTATTTAAGTCCTGCGGTCACCTATGAAAAATATAGAATCACCCCCATTCTACAGAGGAAAAAGATGAAGCCCAGAGAGACAATTTCCCTTTACCCACGAGCCAGTAAGCGGAATGATTCCACACTGTCCCCCTGTCTGCCTTTTCTTTACTGCCACCTTGTCCATGAGGGTCTCACTTTCCAGGAAAACACCTACAAGACTTGTTAGAATTTGGTTTTGTATCTGTTTGGTGTCAAGATCAAACCCAGGGCTTTGAACAGTTTTTTAAATTATGTGTGTCTGTGGGTATATGCACTGATTTGCAGATACCAATGAAGGCCAGAGACATTCAGCCCCTGCTGGAACTGGAGCTTGCATGTGATTGTGAACTTCCTAGTATGGATGCTGGGAACTAAACTTAGGTCCTCTGGAAGAGCAGCATGTGCTTTTAATCAATGGATCCATCTCTCCTGCCCCTTTTTTTCTTTTTGAGATGGGATCTTGGCTAAGTTGTTAAGGCTGATCTTGACCTCAGAATCCTCATGTCTTGTATAGCTGGGATTACAAGCATATGTCTAAGTGCCTGTTTTTTGAGTTTGTAGTTACTTTTCACTTCTTACATGGTCATTGCGTTATATTGAAGTGACTTTTAGTTGGCAATGACTTTGTTGAACGGAATAGAGTTTGAATATAATTGGATAGCAAGAAATATGACTACATGCTTCTTAAGTATAAATGTGACACTAGTCAAACTGAGTTAAGCATGGTATAACTAGATTCAGGAAGTGACTTGGTCTAGCTAATGAGCCTCCACAGTTCTGCCCACCCTCTTTCCAGGCAGGCCAGAGGGCTTTCTCTGAATGTTTGCTTAGCTGCCTCTGTTTGGCGGACCCCAAGAATTCAATAGGAGAAGCCCCACTTGTGAAATCCTCATTCTCAAGCTTGGTGGGTTTAACAAGCAATGGCAGTCTACAGAGGGCCTGAGCTCTTAGAGTGGTGGTTAAAACTGTGGACTCTAGCTGGGCTTACTGGTTCACTGTGGAGGCTGAGGTAGGATTGCTGTGAGTTCCAGACCAGCGTGGGGCATCGTGCAGTGAGATGGCCGAGCAGGTGAGAAGCACTTATGTTACAGTTCCTTTCAACCCCAATGTGGGGACTCAGTGTCTATAATCCCAGAGCTCCTATAACAAGATAGGAGGTAAAGACAGTTATACAGCAGCACAGCAGCAGAAATAAGACCCTCCCTCAAAAAACAAGGTATCAGGACAGAACCACCTCCTCAGCTTTGTCGGCTGACCTCTATATACCATGATGTGTGCTTATCTTTTCCTCCTTCCCTCCCCCACAAATAAACAATCCTTTGAAAGGGCTTACAAACACACACAGAAGAAATTAAAAAAAAAAAAAAAAAAACAGAAAATAGTGTTGCTACGTCAGTTCTGACAAGAAGTGTTCTTAAACTGTACAGCATTCCTAAACTAGGTTGCTTGTTCCTGCACACAACTAGTCTTCCTGCCTTGGCCTCAAGGGTAATAACAGTTGTGTGTTACCACACCATGCTTTAAAAATAGTTTTGTGAGCAAATGATATTCATGAAGACTAAAAACCAGTTAATGCCAATGGAGGGGGCTAGAGATTTAATTCTGACAGGCCTTGGGTTCACTCTCCAACAGCAAATAAATAGCAAAGGAAGTTTCACCACCTGGTTGTAGATACCAGTGTATAAGAATACAGTGCTCATTCGGGTGTGGTCATAGGCCAGATAGTTAATTCACTGGAAGTGATAGAAAAAAAAAAACGGGAACTGGGGAGAAAGCAGAAACAGAACTGGTTCTTTGACTAGTGACCAGGCAGATAAGCCATGATCTAGCCTAATAGAAAAGGAATGTTGTTATACTTAGAAGAACTCAGAATCCAGCATAATCTCAGTCCTTGGGAGGCTGGGGTACATAGTGAGACTATGTCTCAATAGCAGCAATAAAGCAGTAGCAAGAACCCTGACAGTTAAGAGTTAAATACTGGTACTATCTCTATGTTGATGATGATGATGTGTGTGTTTGTGGGGTATTTTTATGAGATCTGGTTTCACTATGTAACACAGGCTGGCCTGGAACTCTTGCTTCAGCCTTGTGTGTTGCAAGAACTTAACCTGGGAGATGGAAGGTTTTGTATGTTTGGATTTTGAGACAGGATATCATATAGCCCAGGCTGGTCTTGAATTGTACATAGTCAAGATGACCTTGTTGAATTCCTGACCTTCCTGTCTCAACCTCCTAGTACTTAGAACTGGACCTGGTATGGTAGTGCCTGATTTTCCAACCTCCCCCCCTCCACCCCAAAATGTGTGAATGTAGTATTAGGGTGTGGTATAGGTGCAAGTGGCGGGGGGAGGTACATGTACCTGTGCCCAAGCATGAAGTCCAAAGAACATTGTGTTCATCTATCGCACTCTGCATTATTCCTTTGAAGAAAGGTCTCTCCCTGAAAGAGTTCTCATTTTCCAGCTAGTCTAGCAGCCAGCATACCCCATCAGTGCCCACTGCCCTGCCCCCAACTATACTGGTGTTACAGTGGCACATGAGATCTTGCCCAACTTGTTACAGTATTAGAATCTAGACTTGTGTAGGAAGTGCTTTTAGCCACTAAACAATCTCTCTGCTTTTCTGTTCGTTTTTGAGGTAAGGTCTCATAATTTAGCCCAGGCTAACTGTAAACTCAAAAGAATAGTTAAGGCTGACTTTTGAACTCCTGATTCACCTGCCTCTACTTCCCACTTTCTGAGATTAGGCCCAGAGGGGGCTGCTGTGAACCAGCTGAGGTCAGCGCAGCAGAGAGTGCTGCCAAGGCTGAGAGAAGGGTATGGTGACCGGATAGGTGGGAAGCTAGGCGCTGGGAGCCAAGCTGGTGCTCTGTTGGATATTCCTAGAATTTAGTGCTGCGCCGTCTTGGACTAAGTGCCTCTACTTATCATCGAGAAACCAAGGCAGGGAAAGCAGCAGCATCCGGCTTCTCAGCTGCAGGATTTGCTGGTGAGTCAGTGCTGTCCTGTCTGTGGGTACTTGATTGAAAAAGGCACCCTAGCCTCACAAACTTGCCATTCTTCCTCCTTCATGAAAGAAAAAAAAATTACTAACAAAAATTATTTTTTAAACCTGACCTTCCAGAAAGCTGTACTAAGGGGTGTTAGTCTTCTTAAACCTCTTGGGTTCTTTTGGTTTTTGCAAAGCAATTTTTTAAATTAATTTATTATATTATTACTTTAAAAATTAGCAATCCAAATTCCCCCTCCTTCCCCTCCTTCCACTCTTCTCCCTCTCCCTCCACAGACCCCCCCCCCCCCCACCCCCTCCAATCCTAAGAGAGGGCTGTGCACCCTGCCCTGTAGAAAGTCCAAGGCCCTCCCTACTACATCTAGGTTGAGCAAGGTTTACATCCAAAGAGAATAGGATCCCAAGATGCTGGTACATGCAGTAGAGACAAATCCCAATGTCACTATCAGTGGCCCCTCAGTCTGCCCCAATTGTCAACCCCTTTCAAAGGGGCTTGGTTGTTCCCATGCTCATTCATTCCCAGTCCAGTTGGAGTTGGTGAGCTACCATTAGCTCAAGCAAACTGTCTCACTGGATGAACCCCTCATGGTCTTGAATTCCTTGCTCATACTTTTCACCCCCTCCACTCTTCAACTGGATCTTGGGAGCTCAGTCCAGTGCTCCGATGTGGGTCATTGCCTCTGTTCTGTTGTTGGACGAAGGTTCTATGGTAATATAGTCGAGATGGAGGAAAGACAGATGTAAGCGCAAGGAGAGATCTTGATTGAGGAAGCAATTATGGAGTTAGCAAGAATCCAGGCTCTAGAAAAATGCCCAAGAACCCACAGGGATGAGCCCAGCTAAGACCCTAAGCAATAGAGGAGATGGTGTCTGAACAGAGCAAATGTTTCAAATGGAAGTGAGAAAACCGTTAAGAGTAAAAGAGGCTTCATAGGAGGAGTGCTCCACTTACTTCATCCCCAGTCTTTCTGTCTGTTCTTATGATCATTAACTGGCTTTTGTTTGAAGACACATTCTCTCTGCTACCTTATTTTTAGGTTCTGGGAATTGAACCTAGGGCCTCACACATAATGGGCAAATGCCATACCATAAAGCTATATTTTAAAATTTTTGTTTACTACTGTGTGTATATGATATGGGAGGTGGGACAAACATGTTATGGAGCCCATTCTCTCCTTCCCTGTGTACATGGGGTCTTTGGACTGGACTCAGGTAGTCAGCTTGCATGGCAAGAACTTTTACTTTTACCTGCAAAACCATCTCACTAGCCTTTTTTTCATTTTGAGACTGAGGTTTGCTAAATTTTGAAGGCTGACCTTAACTTCACTCTAGCTCAGACAGAACTTGGATTTGTGATCAATCCCCCAGCTTTGCCTACCCCTCCACCCCAACTCCCCATGAAATAACTGAAATCTCAAGTGTGTGCTGCTAGGCCTGGCATGTGATGTTGTAAAATATATTTTAATGTATTAGGAATTTTCATACATGTATACAGTGTATTTTAATTGCCCTGCTTCTTCCCTTCTCAACCTTGTCCCTATACCACCTCCCAACCTGTCTTTTTAAAACTGTTTTGACTTCAATTTCAGATGCTTCCACTTGATAGTCATTACAATCTTTTTTTTTTTTTTTGGTTTTTCGAGACAGGGTTTTTCTGTAGCTTTGGTGCCTGTCCCGGAACTAGCTCTTGTAGACCAGGCTGGCCTCGAACTCCCAGAGATCCTCCTGCCTCTGCTTCCCAAGTGCTGGGATTAAAGGCGTGTGCTACCACCGCCCGGCCTTAGTCATTACAATCTTAAGCCATGGTTTAGGGGCAGAAACCTTAATATATTTTATTTTATTTATTTTTTAGTTTTTGGAGGCAGGGTTTCTCTGTAGCTTTGGAGCCTGTCCTGGCACTAGCTCTTGTAGACCAGGCTGGCCTAGAACTCACAGAAATCCGCCTGCCTCTGCCTCCCGAGTGCTGGGATTAAAGGCGTGCGCCACCACCGCCCGGCATAATATATTTTATTTATATGTATAAACCTTTATTTTCGCTGGGCGGTAGTGGTGCACGCCTTTAATCCCAGCACTCAAGGCAGAGGCAGGCGGATCTCTGAGTTCAAGGCCAGCCTGGTCTACAAGGGCTAGTTCCAGGACAGGAACCAAAAAGCTACGGAGAAACCCTGTCTTGAAAATCAAAAAAGAAAAAAACCCAAAAACAAAACAAAACAAAAAAACAAATAAACCTTTATTTTCCTACAGGAGGAGTGACAGGCGTAGTGTTGCATACCAAAAATTCCAGCACTTGGGAAGTGGAGGTGGGAGGCTCAGGAGTTTGAGACCAGCCTGGGCTATATGAGACCCTGTCTCAAATGGAAGTCAGCTATGGGTTGTTTGGGATTTTTGTTGTTGTTGCTGCGGTTGTTGTGTGTGTATTGTGTTTTGTCTTTTTGTTGCTGTTAGATTGTTTTGAAATAGCATCCCTACATAGGTCATAGCATCCCTACATAGGTCATATAGGTCCCTACTTGCTGTATAGTCCAGCCTGGCCTCAAAATTGCCTTCTGCTTCCTCCTGAGAGCTGGAACTATAGGTATGTGCCACCATGGCCCAGTTTATTTTCAAAACAGCTAAGCTTGTTTTTTTTTTTTTGTTTTTTGTTTTTTTGGGTTTTTTTTTTTGTTTTTGTTTTTAATGTTTGGAGGACTGGAGGAGTTGAGACAGGGTTTCTGTGTCACCCTGGCTCTCCTGGAACTCTTCTGTAGACCAGGCTAACCTCAAACTACATGCTGGGACTAAAGGCCTGCAGCATCACTGCCCAGCAGGCTCATTTTGTTTTTTTTTTTTTTTTAAACACAGGGTCTTTGGTGACCAGGAGCTCAAACTATGTAGATCAGGCTAGACTGCCTGCCCTTGCCTCCTGAATGCTGAGGTAACAGGTGTACACCACCAGCCTAAGACTGCAGTTCTGTTATCTGCATTACCATTGGACTTCACAGACCATGAGTGTCACTAATCTATCCTTCCTAAAACACTGTTCAGGTCCATGCGCCCTGGGGAGCTGTGTGGTAACAGAATTATCTGAAGGACCAGCATGTGGAAGGGACAGAACTTTCTGTAAGACTGGCCCAAAAGCCCAAAAAAGGAAGACCCTTGCCTTCCTTCTAAGTGGTCACTGTATAGCTCTTTCCTGCCTCGTTTCCCTTAGTGTGTGGTGTTTGTATGTGTGTGCATGAAGTGTGGAGGCAGTGATCTTTCCATCTCATGTACAGCCTTGTAAGGTAGAGTCTCATAAAGCCTGGCACTCACCACGTAGCCTGGCTGGCGGCTGGCTAGTGAGCTTCTCCTGTACACTCACACACATGCCAGTGCTGCTGCTTCTGTAGGGAAGTGTTTGGTGCTGGTGTAGCTTGCTTGAGCTAATTTCCTTTTTTAAAAAAAAAATTATTTGGTTTTTTAAATTAACCAGTTAATTTATTTTTATGTGAATTGTTTTGCTGTCTGTATTTATGTCTGTATGAAGGTGTCAGGTTCCCTGGAAGTGAAGTTACAAGTAGGTGTGAGCTGCCATTTGGGTGCTTGTTGGGGACTGCGGACCACCAGACCCTGAATTTCTTGTAAACACTTGTTTTCCTCTGCTCTGAGCTGTCTGCAGCTGCTCTTAGCATGAGACCCGGATGGCAGGCTGGTGGGTCTGCAGCTGAAAGATCCTGAGAGCTGGGGCGTGGCCAGAGCCCAATATAAGCTGCCCCTGAGCACAATAAGTGGGCATTCTTGGCACTCTTGTCTCAAGGATGTCCCTGTGGCCTCATCTCTCTGTCTATGTCTATATGTGTAGGTTTTTAAATTTTCAGCCTAGTTCCCATAGTGCGTAGCAAGTAGAGCGTGGAACGGAACCGGTGTAGTTTTACAAAGGGAAGCCCTCAACGAGATGGCTCTCAGGAATGGTGAGGGTGGATCAAAGATGGGTATGTGTGTTATGTGTGTTTTGAGTAAGTCTTTAAAGAGATAGAGTATAGACAGATTATGAGACACGAAAGGAAGGAATATGCACAGAGAACTGCTAAAAAAGGTATCTTGACTTTAAATATGGGTCTAAGGATATGTTTTGGAAAAGAGGTTCTGCTTTTATTTCCACAGAAGATGAGAGCCTGTGGAATCATTCAAGGCTAATGTGGTTTGACTCACCAAGACCCCCAGAAATGTCACTGGGAAAACCCCCAAAGATACAGTACCCCCAATCAGCAGGAAGTAGTCTAGAGAACGATGCCCAAATTCCCTAAATAATTGTTTACTGGAGGAAGTGGGGCTCAGGAACCTGTCCACCATTGTGGGCCCAAGGAGCAGGAGGAGCTCGGGCCCCTTCTGCGATTCCCAAGTGTGAGCCTGCTTCCCAGAGTCCCCGCAAGCAGAGAGGCAGCTGTTCAGACCCTGCTGGGCTGCCTGAGAAGAAGGTTGTGGTTCCCAGCTCTGCATGCCCAGGAGTTTGTGGCGGGATTGAGCATGCCTCCCAGCAGTGCAAGACATGTTGCTCCAGCCAAGTTGGTGCCTGACCTGGTGGAGCCATCCTGGCTGAGACTTTGGGACAGTGACTATGTTCGCTACGGCATTTCCAATTAATTGTTATCATATTTGTTCCACGCCCATAATTATATAGAAAAGAGGGATGTGTTGGGGACTGTGGACCACCAGACCCTGAATTTCTTGTAATCAACTTGTTTTCCTCTGCTCTGAGCAGTCTGCAGCTGCTCTTAGCATGAGACCCGGATGGCAGGCTGGTGGGTCTGCAGCTGAAAGATCCCGAGAGCTGGGGCATGGCTAGAGCCCAATATAAGCTGCCCCTGAGCACAATAAAGTGGGCATTCTTGGCACTGTTGTATCAAGGATGACCTGTGTCCCCTTGTCTCTGTCTTTGTACATGTGTTTTTAAGTCTTCAGCTTAGTTCCTGGCTTGCGTACAGTCCCATAGTGCAGGCGCTACAGGTGCTGGGAATTAAACCTGGGTCCTCTGGAAGAGCAACCAGTACTCTTAATAACCACTGAGACATCTCCAGCCCCCATTTGTTTTTGATTTTGGTTTTGATTGTGTGTGTGATTTTGCTGGGGAGGGGGCTTGTGTTTTGAGGCAATCTTATTTGACTCAGACTGGCCTGAACTCTATATAGCCCAGGCTAGCTTTGAACTTATAGCAGTCCTCCTTCTTCAGCCCTTTGCATGTCTTTGTTTTTTTCATTGGAAAGGCACTAAATCAGGGTGACTTGGATTATAATACTTGTAATTAACAGTTTTTCTTTTCCTGAAAAACTCAATATATCAGTGATCTGAAGTTCAGAAATAATGGCATTTGCTAAATTTTTAGTGACTAAAACTTGGTGTGGTGGACATGTTTGTGATCACAGCACTTGGGAGACTGAGCTAAGAGGCTTGCTACAAATTCAAGGCTAGCTTAGGCTATATAGTTTAAGGCTAGCATGGGCTACATAGTGAATTCAAGGTCTACCTTGGCTATGTAGTGAGAACTTCTCTCAAAAACAGAGTCCCAGAGAGTCTTGACATGTGTAGGCAATCTTCGCATCTCCTGCGTGAGTACCCATCTGAAAATCTGGCTGACCTGCCTCTTCTGCCTGTATGTTAGGTTCCAGAGCACCGTGCAGGTGAGCAAGCTGCAAGACCTCATCCACCGCAGCAAGATGGCCAGGTGCAGAGGACGGTTTGTCTGCCCAGTGATCCTGTTCAAAGGCAAGGTAAGGCCCACCCGTAGCCTCATTTGCTGTCCCCTGTCTTTGGGTTACTGACTTCATGTAAAATTGTAACTCCTTTTTCTTTTCTAGCAGCCAAAGGCAGGATAGCTGGTTGTTGGACACCTGGCACTGTGGGAAACAGGCCGGAGAAATAGACCATTCCCAACTGAAAGAGATTTTCAGATAGGGAAGGGATGAAACACCAGAGCCTTCCTACCTCCCTAACCCATGCTATAGAGATAGACTAAGTCAGGTCCTGGCATTTTGCCTGCATGTGGCCTCAGTTTATTCCACAAGCCTATATCATTGGTTTACAGAGTACATTAAATCGGATAATATTATGCTGTTTGTTCCTTTTTTCAGTCCCGTGATTAGCCAGGTATTATTGAATGTGTACTTTGTGCCAGGCAGTATCTCAGAACTTGAAATATGTCATCCTGTAAAGGAGACAAAAGTCCCAATCCTTGCAGTTCATGTGCTCAACAGGACTGTTAGAGTAGCTCCATAATGTGGTTTCATTTACCTGTCTTACTGTCTGTTGGTTCAGAGTGGCAAACAACTTGATCAAGTTTACACAGCGAGAGAACTAGATTTGAGTCAGGCATGGCAGTGCACACTTGTAATCCCGATACCTGGAAGGTAGAGGCAAGAGAATCAAGGAGTTTAGGGACAGTCTGGGCTCCATAAGTCCTTGTGTCTTACACAGAAGAATGAGAAATACATTTATCCTGACTTCTGACGTGGACTTGTGAATGCATCAGTACGGGGGCATTGACATAATTTCGGCTCTAAACTGAAACGAAGACCTGGGTGGAGCTTTGTCATTTGGGAAACACCAAGCAATTCCTGATTTTCTGTTTTTTAAAGTCAGGGTTTTGTTTAGTAGCCCGGGCTCTCCTTTAAACTGATAGCATTCTTTCTGCCTCACCCTCCCTGAGTCTAGGATACCCTTTAAGCTAAGCTTCCATCAGAGTTCATCTCCTGCCTCCTCCCCATGACCATTCTTAGCCTCATGCCTTATGAATGTGGGAAGTTGAAATTCTTCAATAGTTAAGACTTTTCAGACCTAGCCTATTAAGGGATTGTGAAAATACTAGCAAGTAAATTCCCTCGACTTGTCAGGTCTATGAAGCAAGGGGGAAGAAAATTAAGGCCGTCCTGCTACTTCAGCCTCCTAAGTGTAAGGATTACAGACCCTGGTAGACATTATTTAATGTCTAAGAATGTGGGGCCTGTGTGCACACACATGCTTGGAAGCTAAGGGTCAAGACTGGGTGTCATTCTCTCAATCCCTGTCACCTTACTTTTGAGCCAATCTCTCTCATGAACCTGGAGTAGCCCCATTCAGTGGTGCTTCCTAACCAGTCAGCTCTACCCTTGTGCTGCTGTCTCTGCTTTCTAGCTCTAGGATTATATGTGTGTACTGCCACGCCTGGCTTTTTATGTGGGTGTTGGTGACCCAAACACAAGCTCTCATGGTTGCATAACAAGTGTTTTACCAACTAATTTTACTTTGAGACAGGATCTCACTTTGTAGCTTAGACTGACCTTAACCCTCCCGCCCCCATCCTCCAGTATCCAACTCCAAAGGTGGAAATTCCTAAAGATTTCAAGCCTGTGTTGCCATACCCAACAGTTGGCAGTTTAATCTGAATTTTGGATGCTTTTAGACCCAGGAAGTGTTAGGTAGCCCCCACCATAGTTCATTCTGCTTAGACCAGCAGGAAATTCAGCCCTAGCCATTCTCCATGGGCTTCTGGAACAGAGACTACAAGCAGAGACTGGCAAATAAAAATGCTACCCTGGAAGCAATAGTGGTCTCTTGACGGGGTCCCAAGAGACACAGGGAAGCAGATAATGCAGACAGGCCACATTTCCAGGAATGCACCCAGCTTGCCCCAGATGATACCCAGCTACTTACATTTTGCCTGCTCTCACCGCCAGCAAGAGCCAGACAGTTGACCTAGTCTGCACCCATTTCATGCAACAGCCAACTGTTTACTTCTTTTACCTTATGTGAGGACCCTACAGTAGACAGTATTTTGTAGTCTTTCAGAAATCTACTTTATACTTCCAGATTGTGTCACACATTCAGAAACGAACTTTAATTGCCCTGTCATCTTACATTTTCCCTTTTCTCTTAATGCGGTGGGGGTAGTTCTCCTAGCCTTCCGTCAGACTAGATTGGCTGGCTTCTGTGTCACTCAACATCTCCCATTTCCCACCACCCCCGAAACACTACTGGATTTCAACACACTATTTAAAGACATAGTCTTAAATTAAATAATGAAGTTTAAAGGCCAGCAGGATGGCTCAGTGGGTAAAGGTACCCACTATACAAGCCTGGCAATCTAAGTTTGATCTTCAGAACTCACATAAAGGTGGGCGGAGAGAACTAACTAAACAAAGTTGTATACTCTGATGCGCCTGAGTACCGACAAATACATATCATGCAGATGTACAAATACAGTCTTTTAAAAGAAAGATACTATTGCTTGGCTTTTAGAATTCCAACTCTAAAATGATTCCTTCTGTGATGAAAAAAGTAAAAAAAGCAAGGCAGTGGGGTAAATTTAGAGTACTGTCCTAGCATGTACATGGTACTGGCTTCTACTTCTCATAGTCCTTTTAATAGCTACTATGTTGCCTTGGTAATTTGGAGGTTTGTTTTTTGAGGCACTGTCTCTCTAAGTAGCCCTGGCTGTCCCATAGAACTTGGCTATGTAGACCAGGCTTACTCCTTTTTTGTTTTGTTTTATCCTTTTTTTATTTATTAAAAATTTCTACCTCCTCCCATTTCCCTCCCCCTCCCCCGCCCCCCCCTCCTTCTCCAGTCCTAAGAGAAGTCAGGGTTCCCTGCCCTGTGGGAAGTCCAAGGCCCTCCCCCCTCCATCCAGGTCTAGGAAGGTGTGCATCCAAACAGACTAGGATCCCAAAAAGCCAGTACAAGCAGTAGAATCAAATCCCAGTGCCATTATCATTGGCTTCTCAGTCAGCCCCCATTGTCAGCCACATTCAGAGAGTCCGGTTTGATCACATGCTCGTTCAGTCCCAGTCCAGCTGGCCTTGGTGAGCTCCCATTAGACATAGATCAGTCACCAGGTTTACTTTTAATTCATAAAGATCTGTCTGCCTCTGCCTTCTGAGTGTTGGGATTAAAGGCATGAACCACACTGAGCTTCCTTGGAAATTTTTTTTTTTTTTATGATAATCTCATGAACCACAGACTGGCCTCAGAACCACTATGTAACTGGCTGGCCTTAAACTTCTGATGTCACTGCCCTTACTCTTAAGTGCTGAGAACATAGCCACATATCATCAGGATTGTTTTAATAAGTTCATTTTAAAAGTTAAGTTTCCAGGTATTTCTCTTTTAATTATTTCCCTCAGTATAAAAGTTACCCTCTATGCTAAAAAGTTCCAAATTAATAAGTAACAGGCCCTTGGAGGTATGTGAGCTTGGGCCAGTTTTCAACCTGACCCTCACTGTGTATGACTACTATTCACATCCCTTAACCACCCTGGGCCATTATTATGTGTATAGTATTCTGTCTGCATGTATGCCTGCATGCCAGAAGAGGGCACCAGATCTCCTTGCAGATGGTTGTGAGTCACCATGTGGTTGCTGGGAATTGGACTCCCCAGAGGACGCTTCAGCCCTGCCACTTTTCTTCATCCAGGAAATAGTGATTATCCCTGCTGCTTTCCATGTTTGTCTTAATGAGAATTCAGTAAGAAGATGGTGTCACTTGGCAGTATTGTGCCCAGTACCTGGTATATATGGACATTCTTCAAGTCTTACTTATCATTGAAGTAACACTGGTACCTGGAATCTGGAAGAGACCCCTTTGTAGAGTCTGTAGGCTAATAAAAAGTTCTAGGTATCCTTCAAACTGACTGTGATGGTCTCAGTGCTGGTAAGGGGCACTAGGCATTCTTTAAGCTCTGCATGCTTCAGAAACCATCTTACCCAAAAATGCTATTGTCTCCCAGCACATTTGCAGGTCGGCCACCCTGGCTGGATGGGGAGAGCTGTATGGACGCTCTGGATACAACTATTTTTTCTCAGGTGAATATTGAACAGCCTTTTGCGGGTCTAAGACTGGGAACCTAGTGAGAGGGACTAGTCCTGCCACAGGCATGGTGGTGTAAGGAGCAGGTGTGGTGAAGCAGGGTAGAGGCCAGGGCACTCCACTCAGCAGAAACTAGGGATTCACTAGGGATTGTAGTAGTGCAAGCAAACTACTACACAGACGGGCATGGGATTCTGGTGGAGATAGGAGGGCTGAACCTGGGATAGGGGCAGGTTGGTACTACCTACACTTGGTCCTACAAGGAAGGAGGCTGGTAAGAACACCTCTGGGTAGAGCCCATGATACCAGCCTCAGTGCTGACAAACTGGTTTCTCTGGCAGGGGGAACAGATGATACCTGGGCAGATGTGGACGATGTCACAGAAGAGGACTGTGCTCTTCGGTTAGTGCGGGGTTGGTCACTCTGGGTAGGAGGTTGGGTTGGGATGGGTGCCTGGTTGGTGGCAGCCATGCTCTTCTGGCAGTGGGTATTCATCTCTGGTCTATATAAGTGGATCGGCTCTTTGCCCCTGCTTTCCATCTCCATACCCTCAAAACAGCACTGTTTAAATCCACCCAGTAGCTTCATCAAGACACTGCTGGATACCTGAGCAGTCTGCAGCTGAAATCCCAGTACACGATGACCTCAGGGTTTCTGTGCTGCAGGTCTAAGGTCAGCCCTAGATGTCAGTCTTTGTTTGAGCCCTACACAGTGGCAGTATGCAGCTGGCCTGCTAAGTGTGAACTTGCCAGGTATCATACAGCACACCTGGCACTGAATTACAGGGTTGTAGCCACTGTATCCCACAATTGCATTTTGAGTCACACACACCATTTTCCTTCTTTGGTATGTGTGTGTTTGGGGGTGGGGGCAGCATTTGAGATGGTTTTATAAAACCACAGTGACTAGTTCTGGGTTTTTTTTGGTTTGGTTTGGTTTTTGTTTTTGCATTTTGAGACAAGGTCTTGTGTAGTCCAACCTGGCTTTGAACTTCCTAGTAGCCAGGGATGACCTTGAACTCTCCAGTCCTGTCACCATTTCCCAAGCTCTAGGACTACAGACACTGAGTTCCTTTAAAGGGAGAAAATGGGTACACTCTACTCCTTTCAAATGGTCTTTCGTGAACAAGCCTACAAATATCCTTTGTGTGGTTGCTATCACATGGAAAGTCTTTAGTTGGTATCCGGCGTCTCTGGAATGCGCATGAGCACCCTAGTAAGATCCGCTGCCCAAACTGTGGCTCAGGTACTTTGCTAAGCCCAAGTTCTGCAACTGACTTTGAAAGCAGTAGCTCTGGCTTGTGCTCAAGAATGTTTGGCGTCCCTGAGGTCAGGTGACTTCTGCCTTGGCCAGGTCATCTACAGCATACAGTTCTCAGGGAGGCAGCTGGCTCCTGGTAGTGATCAAGAAGCAGGCATTAAAAACACATTGCAGTGACTGTTTACTCTTTCTGCTGCTGCCATATCTGCATGGCAAGACAGAAAGTAGCCTGAGAATTTGGGGGGTTGTTTGTTTTCTTTCTCCTTGTTTCAAAGGCCTGGTTAAGTAGAAGAAATTCACTTACCTACTATTTCACAACCAGCTGATCAGATCACCCTAAAAAGTCTTTATCTGTTGAAAAATTTCAATCTGTTACATTCATAAGGCATATGGCTAAAAATGGTCCTAAATAGAGGGAAAAGGGGGAGGTGGAGATGAACTCTAATGGAAGCTTAAGGAGTCTGAGCCACCAGCCTGATGCCTTTTAGAACTGAGATTATCTCGAGTCTTCTGGCTTAATGTCAAGCAGTGCAGAGAGCCCTTTCCCACTCTGGCTGCAAATTGCTCTTCTTTGAACCACGTCCCGAGACAGGGATAATCTCTTGGAAAGTCACCTTCCTTGCCTGCTCCCTCTGACTTCTGGATAATTGAGCAGAGGTCTCCTTCCATACTTTCCAAAATAGCTCCCTACCCCACACTTCTCTGGATCAACAAGGATCTCAACCCCTTTCTCTGGCTATTATTTCAGAAGTGGTGACACACACCTTTTTGATAAGGTGAGAGGCTATGATATCAGGCTGCTTCGGTACCTATCCGTCAAGTACATCTGTGACCTGATGGTGGAGAACAAGAAGGTGAAGTTTGGCATGAAGTGAGTACAGGACATCTGGCATGAAGCAGGCTCAGGCTGTGTTCATGATTGGCGGGGCTGGCCCATAGTGCATGGCCCTTCTGGCTTGGTGGGCTGGTGTGAGGGCCATCTGTGCAGACTCTCATTGCATTTTCATTCATTCCTGATGTGCCTGCATCCACATGTATGTGTTGGTGCACGTGGAGGCCAAAGATTGACATCAGATATGTTCCCCAAGTCATTTTCCATTGGATTTTTCAAGACAGTCTTGCAATAAGCCTGGAGCTCACCAGTTCAGCTCTCCTGGCTGGCTGGAAAGCCGGCGGATCCTCCTGTCCACTTTCACATCACCGCGATTACAGGTGTTTGCAGCCACTTCCAGCTTTTTACATAGGTGCTGGGGATCTGAACTCAAGACCTCATGCAGGCATAGCAAGTACTTTACCAACTGAGCCATCTTCCTGGCCTCTTTCATTTATTTATTTGTTTGTTTGTTTATTGTATTTTTGTGGGGGTTATTTTGGTTTATTTTGCTTTTTGTTTGTTATTTTACTTTTCTTTGTTTTGATCTTTGTATTTTTGAGATAGTGTTTTGAAATATGGCCAAGATTGGCCTTGAACTCACTATGTAGCCTACACTGGCCCTGAATTTGTAAGGATCCTCCTGGCTCTGCTTCCCAGATCCTGGGATGAAAGTGTGCAACGACGCTCAGCTCCATGTTCCCATGTTTAGGAGTGGCCTTTGGAGGTAGAGAAGTCCTTCCTACTGTCCGGCTCTGTCCCACCCTCAGGACCAAGAGTGGATGTGCCTCATGCCTCCATGGAGCTGTTATGGAAGGTTATCCTCCAACTCTGGGTACTGGCTGAGGCCTGCTCCTTTGTTAGAGTGAAAATAGACCTCTTATTTGCGTTGTTGAAGGGGGACAGGGAAGAGTTCTTAATTGTTTGCTGCTGACTGTCCTTCCTAAGTCTGAAGGACAGTTGTTTAGCAAAAAGTTCATTGTAAGAAATTGTTACACTTATTTGGGAGTCTGTATTTGTGTGTGTATAGGAATATCATAACACATTATGCCCCTGTCTTGTAGTGTAACCTCCTCTGAGAAAGTGGACAAAGCCCAGCGCTATGCAGACTTCACTCTCCTCTCTATCCCATATCCAGGTAGGAGAATAGGGTCAAACTTTCTGTGCTTCGGTGTCCTGAGAACTGTTTGGGAGGAGCTGTATCAGGCAGCATGGACGTTTGGGCCCAGGTCACAGCAGTCATGCTTGGGGGTCAGGCAGGATCCTGCAGAGTTGTATATTTGTCCAAGGAGTGATGGTCAGAGGTGGGACCTGGTGTTGGTATTCATGAGCCACAACCTTGAGAAAGTTACTTCTCTGAGCTTCAGATTCCCTCAGGTATAAGTTAGAACTTGGAAAAGCTTAACTCCGGTTTGTCATAAATGCTAGATCTTGTGTATCCATATGGCCTGTGTACGTAAGAGGAAATGACATGCGCATACACAGCCGTACATCATTCGTGCTGCTCTGTCCCATATGGTGTGTGCCTTGCCATGAATGTCCAGAGCTATTTGTGGATCACTCCAGACAGTGCTGTTTGTGGAGCAGAAAAGCAAAAAGTGCTCTGTCATCAGTAATTATACAGTAACCTCCCAATATTACAGGACATCTCTGCCACACAATCCCGGGTCTGTGGCCAGGCTATATTCTCACACTGAAAACTGGAGCTGTGTAGTAGTACCCTAGTTCCCTACCATCCCTGCTGGTCGTTGAACATCGGTCCCAGGCTTTGCCAATCACACAGCAAGGTGTCCTCCCTCCTTGACGCCTCTCCCACTTCTCAGCACTGGCATCTTCCCTCAGTTTGGGCTTGGACTTTACTTTCTAGTCTTAGAGCCCTATAGTCATTATCAAGAATAGCCTGCAGTAGCCTCTCTTAGAATTGCAAATTCAGCAAGCTTCTTGTGAGAGATATCCTCATCAGACGACTGATGGCCTTTAGACCCACTCCTGATGATCTGGCATCCTCAGTGTCCTCCATGCAGTTTCATGACGCTCTTTTCTGCCAGCTCTGTGTTTGGCATCCTGTAGGACTAGGTGTAGCTCCCTGCCTTTGGCACTAGGTGCCCTGGAACCAGCCCCTCAACCTATCTGAGCACTGTTTGCATCCTTCATAACATGGGAATAATGACACTTGTTTCAGAATAAAGTGAGAGACCTCTAGCCCCAATAGACTCTAAATTATGGTTCTGATGAGTTTGTGGGAAGAAAGGCTCTTGGAACCTTCTCTTGTCTAAGAGCAACTTTGGACTGATGTAATTACGTTATGAAGATGCCACTGGGCTTGACAGTGCTGGCAAAAGTTTCTTCTTCCAGAAGCATCCATTCCTCACTTGATGCCCTTGCATTCTGTACTTAGAGCCATCAGTGGCTCTGCAGATGCTTCAGACCTAGTGTTGTCCTCCTAGGAGAGACTGCTAGGGAGTAGCCTCAGCTACTCCATGTGATGTGGTGTGCTCCCTAAGGAGTAGGCATCCGTTTGCTTGTTTATAGCTGAGTTCCAAAAAGGGCATGGGTAGGAAACATAGTAGTTAGTACCACGTGTTAGTGCCATTGCTTCATTCCAGTAGCAGTACTACACTGTTGAGGGAGCTGCAGGCCTCTTCCCACAGCCCGGCTCCCGGCCGCCTGGCTAGCTTATGCCCTGAAATAACAACACACAAATTGTATTCATTTAAACACTGCCTGGCGCATTAGCTCTAGCTTCTTACTGGCTAATTCTTACATCTTGATTACGCATTTCTATTAATGTGTGTAACACCCCAAGGTTACCAGGAAGATTCTAGCCTACGTCCATCCTGGGTTGGAGCTTCATCGCATCTGCCCTGGTGATGAGCTGCATGGCGTCTGTCTGAGGCGTCTTACCTCACCTCCTCTTCTTCCAGCATTCTGTTCTGTTTACCCCACCCACCTATGTTCTAACCTATCAGGGCCAAGCACTTTATTAATTAACCAATGATCTTCCTCCATCAGTACAGGGTCTCTTTGTTTGTAGTTTGGCAACTTACTACATATTCCTCAAATGTTAACACCCTTTGTTAACCTGTCATTGGTCTACAGTCCATCTGGCTTAGGGCTGAAGATATTTAGCATGATGTCTGCCTGTAATAGCAAATTCACGGGGCATAGTCTCATTAACCAGAATAAGAATGAAGTAAATGATGGTACTTCCATAATAGAATAGAGCTCAATACAGTGTACAGGAGCACCTGGTGCAAACACCTGTAATCCTGGCACTTGAGAAGTAGAGGCAGAGAGAGACACTACAAATTAAAGGTCAAGCCTGATCTATGTTGTCTGCTCCAGGCCAGGTGAGACCCTGTTTTAACAAAAGGTGAGGAGTAGGATACAGAATTAATTTGGTTGATATTCCCAGTGTGTTAAGGAAAACGTACTACCAAAACTGAGCAGGAAAGATGGCATAAAGATCCCCAAAATTTTTATGTACATCTGATTTTATGAGTCAGGAGGAGGGTACAGGGACAATCAAAAGAAAAAAAAAATAGCCAGACACAGCCATCAGGGGTAAAGGAGCAGAAGCACTTTTTAGTTGACATGCTTGTGTTCTTGAGGTTTTTTTCATGTCTGTATCACTTTACAAAATTGCCGTTATTGAAAGTCATACCTTTTATAGAAAGTGAAAGAAAAAATTGTGGTGTTGGATCAGCAGTGATGGATCATGACTACAGGTCCGGGCTTCTGAGGTCCATACCAAGGGCGGGGGGGGAACAGTCATACCTTTGACCTTTTAGGACTGTCACTTGAGTCCTGTGAGGTCTTCAAGGCTCATACAGGGACTAAAGATAGTATCAGTTTAACTTATAATGTAGATGGGCAGTGCTCCCAACTCTTCCTTCAGGGTGTGAGAATAGATGGGGCCAAACTGCCACTGGTTTGTATCCTTTGGAGCGAATTGTTTTCATCCCCTGCTTTGCCCTTACTGGGTTCAGAAGCTTGTTGAAGTAATGACATCAGGCACAGCCCTGGGTACCAAGTCTGTTTTAATTTTGTCAGTTTCTCACAAAAACAGTGTATGCATCCTGGGCTTTGTCAGAAGTTGATCTAGCAAGTAAGGATATGAGAAAGCAAATCACTTCATGGTGCCCTAGGAGATAATTGGTGTCTCCTTTTAGCCCAGGCTCATAAGCTCAAGGCCCCTGCCTGGTAGTTATAGCTGTTCTCTCTCCTGGTGAGGCACCCTAAAATAGGCTGAAGTATTAGGACTGAAGATTATCTCCTGACTTCTCAATCATTATTGAACCTGGGGGATTAGTATGAAATAAAAGCCATATTTGTCACATGGGATTGGTCCCCACTTTTCTCTCCACAAAGACCCTCATTTTGCTTTGAAGCAAGCCTAAAGGTTGTTGTAGAGTTCCCTGAGTATTCAGCCTCTGGTCTCTCACAGAATTAAGGGCTCTCACTGGACTTGGTGTACCAAACCCATTTGCCTGCTGAAGTCTGCACACACAGACCTGCGGAGCTCAGAGTAATTCTAAGAAACTGTTCCCTCTGCATTTGCTCTCCCCTGCCCGGTGACTTTATGTCACAGGAGCCCACTCAGCAAAATGGCTGTGTTCATCCCACAAAGGCAGGCTGTAGCCCAGGGGCAAGCCTCCTCTCTGACCAAGACAGCTGGCTGCTGCAGAACAAGATATTGCCTGAGTCTGTCATGGTGGTACACTTAGGAGGTAGAGGCAGGTTTGGATCTCTGTGAATTCAAGGCCAGGATGGTCTACATAGCCAGTCCCAGGACAGCTGGGAAAAACAAAACAAAAAGCTGGTTGACTAAGTCAAGGTTGACACTAAGAATTCCTGTCACAAGAGCAGTATAGTGCCAGTTATGTATTGCCATTTGAATGTCACAGATACCCAAACAGCTGTGCAACTGACTATACTGTTTTATATGTATTACTGTATTTCACCTAAAGCCACAAGTAGGAAAACCAGGGCTTAGTGACATTCACCAACTTATTCCCAGTCATAGGTGTGGGTAAAACCGTACTTTAAGTTGGGTCTGCTTCCAAAGGCTCTTCTCTGCACAGTTCCTCCCTCTGTTGCCGAGGCCTCCACCTGGTAGTTTCTGAGGAAGTTTGAATGATGAAGAATGTGCCCTCCCCCTGCTGGGTTGACACTGAGCACTTGTCAGCTTGCAGGCACTGCCCATGCCTCTGGAGTAAGGATATGCAGTCCTCTCCGAAACCTGTAGTTGGGGATTGCTACCCCCATTTCGAAGATGCTGCCTTAGCTTCTGCAAGAAAGTGAACTCTTGCTGTGAGCACTGCCTTTATGTGCTGTGATTGGCACTAGAAACTTGTGGGACAAAGGGACCTGCAGTGAGGGAGGTGCCTGTAGTGACCAAGGAACACAGATAGTGCAAGGACAGTTGGGACCTTGTATAGCTGGAAATGGTGGTGCTCAGGAGCTTTCAGTCAGCCTCAGCCTGCCCAGGGCCACCGTGCAGAAAGCCTGGTGAGCTCATGGCTCCTGAGTTTTCCAGCACCTAGAGTCAAGGTGGCAAGGGAGCTGTTGAGCAGGACAGGAAGTGCTAATAAGGTGCCATAACGCTGCCTTCTTTTCCAGGCTGTGAATTCTTCAAGGAGTATAAGGATCGGGATTACATGGCTGAAGGGCTCATATTTAACTGGAAGCAGGTATGAGTAACAATATTCAACCATGTTTCTTTTTAGCAGGAGACCCTTTATTCTTCTTGCCTGAATTCGTCTCGCTATTTCTTTCTCTTCCTCTGCTGCTTGTATGTGTGTGTTAATATCTCACTGCACAGCTCCCTTTTTCATGACTGCCTCTCCATAAAAGAAAGTCTTCAAAGCCAAATTAGGGAACAATTAGCCTTCCTCTTCTTCCACTCTGTGAAGACTGGAAGCGGCATTGTTTCTTCAAGCAGGAGCTCATGCACAGGGAGTCTCCAGAGGCTGTGCGTGGCTTGCTGTTGCTTCTTGCAGCTCAGATACTTCAGTATCTGACAGATAAACTCCATTCAGCTGTGGTGACCTGGTCACTTTGCTTTTTAAGCAGTCAGTTCCAGAAGTCCCCAGGCATCTGGTCCAGAAGAGGCGAGCACTGTGGAGGGCTGTCCTACCTATGGTGGATACAGCTCCAGGGCTGGGGCCTGTTGTCGCCACAGCTACATATGCTGGCCAATTACATCTCACAGTGTCATTCTGTTCTCAGGACTATGTCGATGCCCCATTGAACATCCCTGACTTCCTGACTCGCTCTCTGAACATTGACTGGAGCCAGTATCAGGTGAGGGCCTGATCATGCAGGCAGGATGAGGGGATGGTGTAACCAAGGGACCCCGTTGTCCATCCTTTGAGACCTTGTGCAAATGTAGTATTCTGACATCCCACAGCCCAGACAATGAGAAACTGCTTGCCTATTGAACTGTCTTTTTATTTGTGTGTGTGTGTGTTTTGGGGTTGGTTTTTGTTTGTTTGTTTTTGGTTTGGGTTTTTTTTTTTTTTTAAGACAAGGTCTCACTGTATAGCCCAGGTTGACCTAGAACTGTGTAGACCATCTGACCAGCCTTGAACTCAGAGATCCTCCTGAGCACTGGGATTAAAGGTGTGCACTATCTTGTACAGCGGCGTAAGGCTTTCCTTATTTGCTCCAGACCCAGAGAGTCAAAGTCTTCCAAACGTAACTCAGTGATTTGTGTCCACCAGGGGGATCTGTTTCCAGGGAACTTCACAAAGTCTGCTCTTCCACATCTGGGCTTAGCAGCTTTTCATTTTTCTTTTTAATGGGTTCTGTTAGTAGAAGTGCAGAGCTGCCTGACCTCATTTGACTGCAGAAACCTGAAAGATAGAGCTGGCTCTCCACACTGTTTAACCCTCACAAGCTGACAGCTGCTGGGAGTCTCCCTTGCAGCCTGCCCCTTCTCAGCTTCCTCCTGTCTGGCTGACACCTTGTCCTTCAGGATTGGCTCTGTGTCCACTTCAGGAAGACTTTCCTGATTTGCCTCCTCTCCCCATCCCTGATGGTTGGATGTCTGCATCTACCTTCCCATTAGCCCCCCGGGTGTATCTATCATGGAATTTTCCACTGAGCTATAGCTACTGATTTAGAGATCTGCTTCTGTGAGCCCCATAAGGACAGAGAACCCACAGCTTGTGTATCTCCTCAGCACCCCCTGCACATAAAGCCAGGTGTTGGGGTACGTGCCTGTCATCCTTTACTCAGGATCATTGCAAGTTTGAGGCCAGCCTGGGCTACTTAGCAGATCCTGTCTCAAAACCTGTCCACCCCATACCCTGAAGAGAGAAAGAGGGAGAGAGGGCGGGGGAGGACAGCTAAGCCGGTGATTATCAAAAGTATCCTGCCTCCCTACCATTTTCATTGTGCCCTGCATTGTACAACTCCCACACAGCCTTAAGGTTTCCTTTTCTCAGACCTGGCCTGCCTCTTAGGCAACAGGAGGCCCCATTCTCTTATGTGATACCCAGGAAGTTTGTAAAGGCAAGGACTGGATTTGTCTTAACCCAGTTCTCTTCCTGCTATGCAGATTCCAAAGAATTGAACTCAAGTCATGAGGTTTGGTGGCAAATGCCTCTACCTACCATTCCACCTCACCAGCAGGGATTTATCTTATCTCTGAATAGCCTTGATAACAGCTTAGATGCCCAGACAGCTATCTGGGTACATGCGCGGAGGGAGGGGGGAGGGAATGTCAGGTATCTCCTAAATAAGTGTTCCTATAAGAGTGTCATCAGAGAGGGAAAGCAGGCTGGTGCTCTTCATTGTGGTCTAAAGACTAGGTTTGTGGGGTCCTGTTTTCTGGGCTATGGTTTCACAGGTTAAATAGCCAAGTAGAGACTGCACACTCCTCAGTTTGTGTACTGAGCTCTCAGGTGACCTCTACCCTAAGCTGCCCTTCTGGTCTCTCTGGAGCTGCCTGTTTTCCTGAATGCAGGTGCCAAATGGATGTGATGAACTACTCACCAAATGGGGTGACAGGAGGGGGCGGTGTATGTTGGTCCTGCTAAGGCTGTCTCTAGGGAGGAAGACCTCTGCTAAGTAGTTGGAGATGCTGCAGTTGGGCTCCTTGGCTTTGAACAGATCTTGCCTTTCCCGGAAGATGGGGTTGGCAGCCCTATCCCAGGCCTCACTAGGATCTCTGAGTTGTAAGTGTTCTCTGAGAAGGCATGTTGGAGTGCCTTCACAGCAGTGAGAAGCAGACCACCAGTTAGCTGGCTGCAGAGCAGGAACGCCAATGTGATTCAGGCATGCTGGGGGCGGGGGCATGTCAAAGGAATGCTTCCTTGAATAAAGCAGTCAAGCCAGTTTGCCTCACTTTGTCTCTTCATGTCATCTTCAGCCAGGGGTGCGCTCTGCCTTCTCAGCATGTTAACTTTGGGGTCCCAGATTCCTTTATACTTTACCTCACTGCAGGTGATGTACTCTCTTGTTCACTCCGCTTTACATTCACTTTGCTCTGCTCCTGGAGGCTTTCTCATGGAGTGCATGGGATGAGCATCAGGGGCGGACACTGCTCACATTCAGTAGTCTCACGTGTTTTGTTTCTTACTCTCCTGTAAATCTTAGAGTCTAGTGGTGCCAGACCCATCCCTCAGCCCAGCTGTGCAGTTTGGGCCTTCCCAGTGCAGCCCTCTCCATGGATAACCAGGCCCAGCCCTGGGAACATGCTGTCTCTTTCTGATCAAAGTCTCCTTTAGATCTGCACGCTTGGCACTCTGCAGAGCCCCAGGCTTGGTCCCTCCCCTCCCCTTGCTGCTGCTATCTTTACTAGCAAGCCTAACCTGAGGCTTTATGCTCCATGGCTCCTGTCCTCACTCTGCAGAAGCTTAGCTCAGAGGAAACCTCTTGGCAATAGTGTGTCAGACATGTTGAGCCAGCTGTGTAAAGAGACCCTCATGCTCCTGCTGGTAATGGCTTTATTAGCACAATGCTGCAGCAGGTCTCTGGAGCTGCTAAAAGTGGGTCAGAACTCTCTGGGGGCATGGGAGGGTCAGGTAAATGAGTCTGCTTTAAATTCCTGGGAAAACCATTGCAATTACAGGTGCCGTGTTCCCCTCCCCCCGGGAAGTGCTCTCTCGTTGGCATGCGCCATCCTCTCTGCACAGCCCAGAACGCTGATAGGCAGTTGTGTCCTAAGAGAGCAGAGGCTGTCCCTAGCCAGGGGAAAAGGCTCTGCAGAACTGGGTCAGGCCCCTCTATGGAATTCAGATTGGGAGTGGGCTGCTCCAGAGTGCCTGGTCTAGCCCTCACTTGGCTAGAACAGATTCTTGGCAGCATTATATATTTCCTGACTCCCACCTAAATGAGCCTCTTATTAAAATAAAACAAAGTGTCTGCTAAATACACTGTATATATTTCTCCAGGAGGTGGTAGTACATATGTATAATCCCACCAGTCGGGAGGCAGAAGCAGAAAGATAGTGAGTTCCAGCCCAACCTAGGCTAATATAGGAAGACAATCTCTAAAAAGGGAAAGGGGCCAGCCAGGTGGCTCAGTATGTAAAGGTGGTTGCCGCCAAGCTTTACACCCTGAATTTGATCCCCTGAACCCATGCAAAGTGGAAAAAAAAACAGCCCTCAAAAATTCTCCTCTGAATTTTCAGACATAAGCCATGGCAGGAATGCATCTTGTTGTTTAGTATGTGTGGATGTTTTGCCTGCATGCCTGTCTGTGCATCACTGTGTGCAATACCTATGGAGGCCAAAAGATAACAGAATCCCTGGAACCCCCTCAGGACTGCAGTTACAGATAGATGTGGGTACAGGAAATTGAACCCTGTTCCTCTATAAGAACAGCTCTTAGCCATTGAGCTGTCTTTTCTACCCCAGGAGTGTTACACACGCACACATGCATGCATGCATGCACACACAGTGTTAAACAGTGACAAAAAAAGATAGCATGCAGTGAGCAGCAATAAAGGTAAATTAAACGACAATTGAGAAAGTTAGTGTTTGTGTTGGTTTCCATGGTGTGGTGGCAGATGAAAGAATGACTCTTACATGGCTGTTTGGAAACAGTGTCTACCCTGGACCCCTGCACTTAGAAGCTGTTGGCATGAGGTTGCTTAAGAACACCTGCTAGAGGCGTCTATCCCCCCACTCTCCAGCACACTGAGTACCAGGCTGGTATAGCTGAGGTTGGTCTTGAATTCCTCATCCTCCTGCCTAGGCTCCTAAGAGCTGAGGTTACAAAGGGCATATCATCACACCTGGCAACATTTTTGTTAGACTTTGGTGCTAGGATGGACCTGGCATTTCTTAAATGCAAAAGCATGTGATCCACCACCAACCTATACCCCCTCTGGCATTTGTATTTGTTTGGGAATTTTTGAGACTCGGTATGTAGCTAAGCTTCAAACTCATGTTCCTCTTTCCTCTAAGTCCTAGTTAATATTTATTTCTCAATCTTTCTCTTGTTTTGTCCAGAGTTGGGACCTGGTGCAACAAACACAAAACTACCTGAAACTGCTGCTTTCCATTGTTAACAGTGATGGTGAGTCTTAGGATCCCAAGCCTGTGAAATGCTGGCCAGGAATGTAGGATTAGGTCTCTGAGAATCCCCTGAGCCAAGAGACTTTTCAGGCTGCATTCCTTCCCAGGGGTATGCTGATGAGATGTCTGTGTGGGAAAAAGCACTCGCTGCACAAGCTTGATAAATTGGGTATGATGCCCAGAGCCATGGTGGAAGAAGAGAACCAATTTCCACAGTTGTTCTCTGATCTTGGCCTGTGCACGCTTATGTGTACACAAACACAATGATAAACAGTTAAAAACAGAACTTCAAAAACAGAACTTCAACTAGAAATATGAGAGACCATACTAGGTACTTCACCCATATCTAGGATGAAATTGGGGAATAGCCTTGGACAGGTGCCTGGGGAAGAGGACACTAAGCTGGCCTGGAGGCCTTTTCATCAACCCCTGTCTGGGTCTCTCATTTGGTGTTCCTGTTCTGCCACAGATGACCGCGGCGGGCTGCTGGTACACTGTATCTCAGGCTGGGATCGGACCCCGCTTTTCATCTCTCTTCTACGCCTTTCCTTATGGGCTGTGAGTATGAATAAATGTCTTGGAGTCAGGGAACATGCAGAGACCATTTTAGGCTTTACCCTTTGGTGTCTTAATTATTATCTCCAAGATGCAGAGATGCTGTGGGGTGAGGGCACACTCAGCAGGTGTCATGTTTAACCCTGTTCTTGGTCAACGGGTACAGTCACCCAGTCTATAGTGTGGTTTGCTCCTGGGGTAAGGAGGTCTATACTAGGACCTTTCTGATCTTGCCACCTTTGGTCTCTCCCAGGATGGGCTAATCCACACATCTCTGAAGCCTGCTGAGATCCTCTACCTGACTGTGGCCTATGACTGGTTCCTCTTTGGGTAAGTTTTCAAGGAACACCAGCCTTTGAGGTGTATGTGCATGGTATTTTTTATGGGGAACAGAGATAAGAAAACAGTTGGCTCCCTTTGGAAAAGATCAGAAATGTTGGCAGGCTTCATCTGATGCATTAGTGCCAAAGACTGGTCTCTCTCTGGTGCACAAGCTTCCTACAGCCCCGCGTTACACCCTTTGACTCCTCACTCTTCTTTTTCAGGCACATGTTGGTAGACAGGCTCAGCAAAGGAGAGGAGGTGAGTACCCTCATAGACCTATACCACACCTTAAGACAGAATGACGTTCATTTTGGTTGCCATGCTGTAGAGGCAGTTTCTCGACCCAGAATACTTGGATGAGGTCACTATCTTCTTCCCTCAGGCAGCGTTGGGGAGCAGAGGGGAAGCAAGAGCACAGAGCCCTGTGTGAACCTCAGATTCCCTTTGTACTGCAGAAAAAGTTCTGGTCACAGCTGCTGTGATTTTTTTACGTTAATGTTCTTCCTTTCTGCACTTGGCTCTGGAACCAATGTATAGGGTGCTTTCCATGACCCATGCTCAGGGCCTAAACATGAAGCGCTGCTCTCTCTTCAGTCCTGCCGCACACAGAATCCCTTCCCTTTCCCAAGGCGTTGTGTGCACCCATGGTCCTCCCCACTTCTCATCTGTAGGCTACCTCCAGGTCCCTCCTCTTCAGTGTGGTCAACTTCCTCTGCCATCTCCACATCTTGTCTGCTTGTCATGGTTTCCCCAGCATCAGATCTTAAGTAGGGCTTGCCTGTGTCTACTTGTCCTGCTTATTGCCTAGGTGACCTTGAGCAGCATAACCTTGAGTCTCCTGGTTCCTCGCTCAGAGCTAGAGATGCCTATCAGGACAGCGTTGGCTTTGTCTCCCCTCATCTCCAGCCTTTCAGAAGCATCTTCTCTCCCTCCCACTCCTGAGCTTGCTTCCTTCTTGGGCATCTTATCTCCAGCTTTCTTTTGTTGCTCCTGTCTAGCTGCTCGTCCCCCTTCCAAATCTCTTCTGAGCACTTATGTGACTGCAGGGCTGCAGAGCTCATAAGCCCGTTCCTTGGAGGCCTCATGAACTCTGCCAGAGGCAGAGCCTTCGGCATTGAAATCTGGGCAGAAGGCCTCTTTGTAGACTCTTGTTTGGAGATTTTGCTGGTGCTTTAGGACATTCTGTCCTCCACTCCATCTCCCTCCTCTCCCAAAGCAGGCCAGATGCTCCCTTTGAAGAATCAAGGCAAAGATGAAGCCGAGCTGCCTGGGCTGAGTCCCACCCTTCGGTCCCTCAATGTATGCAAAGGTCTCTGAGACTGAAGGGTTGGGCTTTACCTCCCCAGACTACAGAAACCTCTATAAAACAACAAGCTAAAAACAGCTACTATGTGCCTCTTTACCCTGTCTTCTGCTTTGAGGTTCCCTGGATATATTAGCACATTAAAGGCTGAAGAGTCTGATGGAACACCTGTGTCATTTTATATAATAGAGCATTTTCATAATGACGAGATCTGAGCAACCCTCTGCCTGGTTTTTTGTTTTTGTTTTTGTTTTGTTTTGTTTTGGAGGGACTCTTACAGGGCCCTGTGGGAATGTGTGGGTGTTTCCCTGTATCTCATGGGTTGCATCTTTGGGGATCACTGGTGTGCTATGTAGGCTAAATAGACTGAAGCCTCTGGACTAGGGCACTGGCTGGGATTTACTCATGGGAATGGGGTTGCTGCCAGAATCAGCACCTCCTGCCTGTACTAATTCACAGCAAAGACCTGGGCCTCACAGGACCTGAGCACAGCAGACTCTGAACTAGTCCTTGGCTGCCCTACACAAGTTCTAATCCTGTGTCAGATCCTGTGACCCCACCTCATGGAATGCCTTTCCACGTCTGCCTTATCCACTAATCCCCATGCCCAGATACTTGCCCTCCCAGCTGTCCTTCCCTGTCAGTGGCTCTCCTTGGGCTTAGATGGAAGTGGGAAGCTACTGTTACCTCCTCTTTGTAAAGATTAAGAACATGTATGTTGAAGATTTGAAAGCTCTACATTGGACTTCTGTGTCCTCAAGAAAGGAGCACATTCCTTCCTTCCCTACCCCATCTCATGGAGCACTTGCCCACCCCTGCTGAGCCCTCTCTTTCACCCACATCAATCGTAAACCCAGAAGATGGAAGATGCAGCAGGGTCTCCAAAGCAGGTCATTCTCTGTAAGAGGGATTAACCAGAGCAGCCAGCAGCCCAGTTCTGAATGCTCTGCTATGTGGTGATATTTCATTTTATTTTAATAAAAATGAATAAAGCTTGCCTGAAGATCAGAGAGTAAAACAGCTGCACTGATCAGCCATAAGACCAGGCAGTGGTGGCACACACCTTTAATTCCAGTAACCATACTAGTTTTCCATAAAAACCAGGCATTAGTGGTGCACGCCTTTAATCCCACCACTAGAGAGGAATCTAAAATGGGAGGAAGACAGTTTTCAGACACAGTCTCATTCTGAGGATTTCTGAAGGCAGGATCGCCATTTTTGAACTGAGGTAGAGGTGAGAGCAAGTGGCTGGCTGCTTTGCTTTTCTGGTCTTCAGGTTGAATCCCGATTTCTGTCCCTGGGTTTATTAATCGTGCTACACTGCTCTCCATCTCTCCAGTGGGGAAGGTAGCTTCTCACTGTGTTCTGATTTTTCTCACTCCTTCAGATTTTCTTCTTTTGCTTCAATTTTTTGAAGCATATCACCTCCGAAGAGTTCTGCCTGAAGACCCAGAGGTAAGTGGAGACCACAAGCGCTCAGGGGAACTCCTCTTCAGTAGGGTATTTATCCCAGCCCTGTACAAATGTCCATATTGAGGACCTAAGTGAACAGGGAATGGATGGTTTGATGAACTGTGATGCTGTAGGAAGAAACAAGCCTGTGGACAGGACTCCTCACTTCTCACAGCCTTGAACTGATGGTGCTCATCATTCTTGGGTCCTAAAGAAGGCCAAATGTGCTGGGATGTAGCTCAGTAGTAGAGTGCTCACCTACCACGCTCCGGCCCCTGCATTCAATCTTTGGTACCATAAAAAAGAAAAAACTCAGAATATGACCCCATAGAAACTGAATCATACTCAGCTGGGCATCATGGTGCACACTTTATCCCAGCATCTGGCAGGCAGATCTGAGTGCAGAGCCAGCCTGGTCATCTGCACACTGAGCAGAAATCTGCTTTCAGCCTGAAAGTCTTGTATGTCTGGCAGTTACTCTGGGACTTCAGTGAGAACTTGGGTCCTATGAGTTGACTTGTCTTTCTACCAAACTTGCCAATTGTTGGGCCATGATTGAAAGGAAAAGCAGACTGTGTTGACTTTAGTCTAGTGCGTGTGACAGGCAGCGCCAAGCTAGTTGATCCCAGAAGTGGTCCTGGTACTTGGCAGCAGACTCTGTAGGTGGGACCTGTTCCATGTGGTGCCAGTAGTTGGAACTGTCCTGCAGGCTGGGTAGAGTCAAGAGGAAGTGACAGAAAACTCCAGCTGCAGCTCAAATTTCCTGCTTGGGGTTGTCATTCTAGGAGGAAGAGTTTGTCAACTCGGGATGCAGGCTTCACTGTGGAAGATATCTGCATGTTGAGTGAGTGCTGGCCCTTAACAGCCTTTACTTCTTCACCGTAGCTACCTGAGAATAGACTACATGGGGACCTGTTCTAGAAGCTTATCCATCCAGCCATGTGGTGTGGAAAAGGTGGGAGACTGGTAGTGGGGAAGGTAACATGCTGACTTTCTGGCTGCTTTCAGGACGCAGAGACCGAGGCAGCACCACCAGCCTAGGCAGCGACTTCTCCCTGGTCATGGAGAATTCACCAGGAGCCGTGGGGAGCTTCACCTATGAGGCTGTGGAACTTGTCCCGGCAGGAGCACCAACTCAGGCAGCTTGGTGAGGGGCCAGACTGAGACAGAGTAAACTCACAGCTGTGGCCCAAGGCCACCAGCCCTAGGGAGCCAAGCTGTAGCCCCAGGAACAAAGGGGGCTCTGACAGAAGGCTTGAGAGCACAGCTTCATCCCCTGCTGTCTGTACTGGGCCTCAGAGCCCAGCCATCTGGTTGGTGAGGGGCACTGCATGGTGGCCCAGGAGCATAAAGTGCTGGTGCTCCCAGTGGGACCAAGAAGTAGCAGCGAGATGAGAGGGAAGAGTACCCTGTACAGTGTGCCAGGAGGTAGGGGCCAGCTTAGCGAAAGGAAACAAAAGGTGGTGGGTACATACGAGGTAAGGGACCTGCTTTGAGGGTCCTCCCATGAGAATGTGGCAGGATCTGAGGCCTTAATGTCTTCCTCCTTAGACACATGGCAGAGTTTGTATAGCATTTACAAGTTAGGGAATAGAGCAGTTAGTGCACACTAAGAATAGTTTTCTAACATGTTCTGAGTCATGGGCCAGTGCAATTAGAATGCCTTAGAGTCTCAGTTAAAGTCCCAGCCCTTGTTGCCTGTGGCTTGAGTCTGAGAGAGGACCAAGTGTTTGTGCCTTCTGGGTATGAAAGTTCCCACATAGACAAAGTGGCTCCGAAACCCAGCTGACAGCCTTGCTCTTCTGCCACAGGAGGAAGAGTCACTCATCCTCCCCACAGAGTATGCTCTGGAGCCGGCCACAACCCTCTGAGGACCGCCTGCCTTCCCACCATGGGCTGGCTGAAGCCAAGTCTTCCAGCTCTTCATCCTCAAACCATTCTGACTTTTTCAGGATGGGCAGCAGTCCTCTTGAGGTCCCCAAACCCAGGTGAGGAACCCCAAGGTTTTAAGGAGCCTGCTGGAAAATGTTACTGGCTTTCCTCCATTAGCAAGGTTGGAAGCAGGGCTCTAACATTGAAGCTGGGATTCCTTGGTATGTGCCTGATGTAGCTCCTTAGAGCTGGAAGAAGTGGATAGCTTAGCAGGCCCACTCTTTGAAGGCTTGGTTGCTGTTGGGACACAGAGCCTTCACTGGTTTGTAAAAACTTTTGGAATTGCTTCCTGGAGCTCTCTAGTACGTGGGTACACAGTGATGTAATGGTTGTTATGTGACAGAGTCAGGGCTGCTCCGTTGGTCACCTTTGGAAGATCCTAGCCCTCTATGGACTGCCTGTTGTTAATCAAAATGGGTCTGGACACACTGGGTTCATTGTCCCTCACCTTTCTTGTCCACGTTGATGGAGAAGCTAAAACAGATAAGGAGCCAGCCCAGATACGTGTCTGTGGAAAACTGTAGCAACTCTATCTACTCCTGAGAAAGCATCAACTCAGCTAAGACAGGTGTGCCCATGCTAAGGCCAGTACACTGCCTCCTGGGTAAAGTTAAAACTGAGCGTGCTCCAGGGCTTATGAATGAGGGGTGCTCTGGCATGTGGGGAAAGCACTTCCCAGCTGATGGTCCTGCTTTTTCCATCTCATATTTCAAGGAAAGTCCGTGTGCTTGATTGCTTTCCTGTCTGAATCCTAGAGAATTCCTAGCCCTTCTAAAGACAGCAGAACAATGTGGGGCCTAGAGAACCCTAAGGGATTCACAGAATGGGCATGAGCTCTGGAGTCCCACTTAGACTCGAGCCCAGCTTTGCCATGTAAGTCTAAATCACACTCAGACTTGTAGCTTTCTGACTTGGTAGCAGGCCTGTTAAAAGGCAAACTTGCTAATACTTCTGGTACCCTCCTTTACTCTCTGGACAAGAGGAAACAGTGGAGTATGAGGAGCCAAAGCATCCTCAGGGAGGCCGAGCAAATGAACAGTGGGCAAGCATGGTGGCCAGCTGCTCTGGCCAGAGGGGCCCGATGTGCACTACCTACAGGAGAGCCCCTCACCTCAGTGTTATTGGCAAGTGCTGGGGAGTCTAAGCCAAGACTGTAGCCCAGAGGAGACTTGGTGGCTGTCAGGGCCAGGCAGACAGCCCACATTGCCTGTGCCTGTTCACATCCTACATGTGGGGGCTGGCATGTATGCCTGTTGCTGTGACCTCTCACCTGCACTCGGCTGTTCTCGGGGTTACTCTGGTGTTGTAGTAGCACTGTGAGACTCTTGCTGTCTGGGCTGAGGTTCTTGTTCATGGTCCCTGCCTCCTTTACTGACTTTTCTGTGTAACACTACTGGTTAACTGGGCAGGAAGCCAAAATGGTCTACTTTACCATCTAGGCCTTGCCCCAACTGTAGACAACTCCCATCAACACTTTTTCTCACACCCACTTTTTATCATCCCTTTCTGCCTCCCAGGACAGTCACAGTTTCCTTCAATCTTACAGATTTTTTTTTTTTAACCTTCTTTGAGTGACTCCGACTTTCTCATAGGGTCCAGGATGGCTGTAAACATCCTTTCTCTGGGAGATGAGGAGTATTGGGGGATCCACCTTTTCACCTCAAAGCCCTATACCCTGAGGCCAGCCCAAGGCTAGCATGGACCTAAATGGGAATTGGGTAGACAGTGTGTGAGGCAGCTGCTGTGAACAGTGTTTTCTGAGAGCACCTACCCAGAGCCAGGCCCAGCTAGCCAGGCAACACCGTCTGAATCACATGTCTGCTGCCAGAGGTTTTGAAAGACTATACACTATTCTGATTTAGAGCATTCTAATTATGTATTTCCATTAACATTAAAATTAATTTAGTCTCTTTTATCTTAAAGTGCCTGAGGGATCCTGTCATTAGCTGCTCTGCCTCTTAGGTAACAGCAGCCAATCTGGTCTTCAGTGCCACAGGCAGATCTGTGTGGAAAGCATCCCTTTAGGAAAGTTATCCATGACTGCGACAATCACTGCTGCTGTGAGGTGCTGGGTCTCGTGTGTTCCCACTCTCTAACCCCTGCCTCTCCTAAAGCAGGACCCCCGAGAGAAGAATTGCAGCGACTTTGCTACGAGTGGGGAGGAGAGCTCTGTGGAGTGGTGATTCTTACCGGGCTAGGATTCCATTTTTCTCACAGGGAAGACAGTGACTTTGGGGGTTTTTTCTCTGCTACCATATAATCAGCCACAGAACTCTTAAGTGTACATGTCTACTTCAGCCTTAATTAGGAAATCACCTGTTCGGCCTTAGCATGGCCTTAATCTTTGTTCTTAGGTTAGGAGTGAGGGGTGGGGTTCTAGCACAGTGCTGTCTACTGAGGAGGATGGTGCCACCACTGAGCCCAGCTTGATGCCAGGCTGCCTGAGAGACACCCAACAGCCTGGTTGAATAGCTAAGTAGCAACACAGGAACTAACCTCTGCTGCCCAGTTAGCTGCTCCCCCAGGCACTGCCCCCTGCTCATTATAAAGCTGTGAGCTCTGTCCCAGGCTGTCTTATACAGCAGAGAAGCCTGGCTGCTCTCTGCAGGACACAGATTCCTGTCCTGCCCCAGACCTGACGTGAGTGCTGATATACCTAAGGCAGTCCCAGCTTGAGACCTGGAGGAGGAAACTTTGAGCCCCAAGACTTTTCCTTGGGCTGATGTAGGAATGCAGGAGGCCTTGCTGGGCTGACATGCACATGTGTAAAAGGTCAAAGACCAGGTACTTGGGCAGAGGCTGTGGGGCCATCCTTGAGATGCATCACAGGTATGATGCAGCAATCAATGAATCAATGACTGGTGTCAAGAGGATAAGTCTGGGTTCAATGACATATAGGCTTCCTCAAAGTATAAGACTTGGCTCGGATATTCCCTTCAGTCACTGTTCACTGAATGGCTTTCCCTTTTCTAATCTGTAACCAGAAACTTCAGACAGGTAACTGAACTGTACTTTCAAGCATTCTGTGGCGCCATGATTATTGAGATGCTTTCAAAATACAAGTAACAGGAAGCACATCAGGTAGCCTTCAGGTATAGTCTTAACAGCATCCCAAACCTATATCCCAGTGGTTCCTTCTCCTAGCTGCCTTGCTTCTTGAGCCACCTTTCTCCATCTTGCCAAAGTGACTGTTGGGAGCTCCTGAGACTCCCCTAGCTTTCCTTTTTCACACAGAAGGCTCTCATGAAGCCTCTTCTTCCAGTCACACTTTTGCTCTCATGGCAGTCATGTGCCCATTCATGAGCTAGCCCTGCCCGTATTGAGAAGGAAAAACAGCCAGCGGTGGTGGCACACACCTTTAATCCCAGCACTTGGGAAGCAGGGCTACATGGTGAGCACCTGTCATCGTCTCCTTTCTCTCCCCGCCCCCCGACCACCCATGTAACAGTCCTGGCTAGCCTGGAACTCACCAGGCTGGCCTCAAACTCGGAGATTTCTGCTTCCTGAGTACTGGGATTAAAGGTGTGTGCCTGCACCACCTGGCATCTCTTTGTTTTTTGTTTGTTTGGTTTTGTTTTTATTTTTGGGTTTTTTTTTTTTTTTTTTAATGAGTGTTTTGGAATTTTGAAAGAAATTTCACTGTCTCTATAGATTGAGTTTGGTAATGTAGCTATCCTTCTGGAGAGTGGTCCTTGAAGGTGAGGTTGTCTGGAACACTAGAAGTTAATCTCTAATATATGTGTGACAAATCTCACAAGTCCAGCTACTNCTTCTGAGAGTCATTCTCTCTGCCCCAGATCCATTGTCAGGTCGCAGCAGGTCTGTGTTGCCATTAAGCAAGTTGTGCTGTGTTCACAAACCCTATTTAAATGCTCAGCCCCCTGAAAGAGCTAGAGTTTGTGCTTTTAGCATGGACCAGGAAGTCACTGTTTGGAAACTACACTTTTTTTTTTTTTTTTTTTTTTTTTAGGAAAATTGGCTAAAATGGACCTGGGCCAGACCTGATTTCAGTCACAGCTTTGGCCTTCCCAGCTGTGCAACTTGTGGGGGAATGACTTTCCTCCCTCCGAGCTCAGTTTTGAGCCCAGTTTTAAATTAGAACAGTGATCCTGAACCCTGTAAATAAGGGTGAAATGGTGTAATGAAGTAAGGTGTCTGTCGGTCCTGACATGGTAGATATTTGTTCTTCCTACACATGTTCAGGAACTGCATCTGTTTTATCAGGAACTGTTCTTATCAATCATTTATCTGCCAGCCACGTCAGAGCACTGGGCAGCTGATAAAAGCCTGGTGCCTCACCCAGACCTATTCTTGCCTGGATTCAGCCAGTATTCTTTGTATCTGTTTTCATGTCTCTCAGTACAGGAAGTAGTAGCTGGAAGCTCCCTGGCTATAACTGCCCTCAGCCAGGTGTTCTCCAGGAGTTAGGGAGGCTGGGAGCTGCTGAAGAAGGGCTTGGGCTGAGGCCAGCTAAGGGAGTAAAATGTTACCCAGAAGCCACCATCCTGTGCAGAGGCTTTGGTCTTCTAGGCCCCAGGCTGAGTACAAAACTCCATAGCTCCAGTTTGAGGGCTACTTGGCTATGTTCTTTCTGGTGCTTGAGCAGGCGAGCACAGGAGGCAAATCTCTCTTCACAGCTTTGTTGACCCTTGTGTAGGAGCCTTACTAAAGCTGGTGAGGGTCACCCAAACGCTGACTGTACTACAGCTCTCCTCATATGCAGACATGGGTCCCTCCAGGAGCACACTGATCTTTTGTCTCGTCTGCTGTAATCCAAGGATTTTCGAGTCTCTCTCAAATGTAAGAGCTGAATGGTCATTTTATTTTTTTTATTTATGTATTTATTTATTTATTTAGACCAGGCTGGCCTCGAACTCACAGAGATCCGCCTGCCTCTGCCTCCCGAGTGCTGGGATTAAAGGCGTGCGCCACCACCGCCCGGCCTGAATAGTCATTTTACATAACCTATTATTTGACTTAAACCTCAGGTAGGAAGATCTAGTGTGTTCATTCTTGAAAAATGTCAGTGTCACTCAAGAATGGCTGCCCAATATGAGCTGTTTTTTGTTCCATAGGAGGGGATGCCCTCCTGCTGGTCCTTTTGCCTCATTCACCTGACAGCTACTCTGGCCTGGTGTTGCCTGTGGGAAGCAAAGGGAATTGACTACCCCAAGGGACCAGAGGGTTGAGGGGAACTAGGCTGTGATTCCCTGGGCTAGCCTCCAGGGAATGGGTTTGGGGCTTGAGAAACTTGATGGCAGTCCCTGGCTCAGAAATGTCCCATCTCGCCCAGTTTGCTCTGCTCAGGTGCTCTACCCCCACTCCCAAATCTCCTTAGAGTCTTAGAAGCTGTTTCCCCATACGCTGCTAAAAATGGAAAAGAGTCTACTCTTCAGATGGTCTGTGGAGACTGAGGAGCCAGGCTTGTGCCTCTGGAGGGTTTGCACTGGCTGCAGGCCCAGCACTGCCAGGAGAACACCCAGGGCAGGCTTGGCTTCTTGAGAGGCTGGCTGTGATTCACAGGTCTGACGTTTATCTATCTAGAAACCAAGAGGTCTGGCTTTGTGCACCCTTGGACTTCTGTCAGGTAGTAGACCATGTCCTGTTCTCATCCCTGCTGACATCACACGTTGCCTAAGGTCACCACAGTGATGAATGTGGCAAGGACCAGTGTTGGCAGGTATTCCAGTTCACAGCAGCTTTTACTGTGAAAAGCCATCTGTTTTCCTTTCTCACAAGGTGCTATACTTCTCGTTCAGGACAAATCTGTAGTCAAACTCGAGTTTAAAAACTTCTTAAAGGGCTGCTGAGATGGCTTACCCAGTAAAGGCACTTGGTGCCAAGCCTAAAATCTAAGTTCAGTCCAAGGACCCACATGTAGATGGAGAGAACCAATGACTGCAAATTGTCTTCTGACATCCACAGTGGCATGTATACAAGCACAAATACACATAAATTTAAGCTCTTGTGTCTGGATATGATGATGATGGTTCATGACTGTCTTAGCACTTGGGAAGCTGAGGCAGGATTGATACAAATTCAAGGTCCATTTGGCCTACATAGTTTGTTTGTTGCAAGCCTGTTTCAAATCACCAGAGCACATAGTCACATAGGTCACGGGTGCTTGACAGTAAGACTGGCCAAACAGCTGGGAGGAGGGAGGGTAGGTGCTGTCACCTGAGGATCCACCGATGCCAGCAGCTAAGTGGGTAGGTATTTTTTTCTCTGCTTCCTGACCCCACCCTGTTCATACTCTGGCCTTGTTTCTGCATCCTTGTGGGAGCCTTTCTGCTATTCTTAAGTTAAATAATAAAAGTTGAGTTAAATAATAAATAATAATAAATCAATCCTAGTACTTGGGAGGCTAGGGCAGGAGGACTGCTCAAGTTTGAGGGCAGCCTGGGCTATGTAGTGAGTTCCAGGCTTAATGCCAGAGACTGACTTGCAGCCTCTCAGAGGCCCACAGGACAGGCGAGGGCTTAGCTGTTGAGTAGGGAGGAGGTGGCAGCACAACCTCCCTCCCCAGCTCCCAAATCTCTCTTGTCAGAAAAGGTCTGATGAAGCTGTCAATTTGCAGCCTGGTTTGATTCATCCCTCCCCTCTGGGCATAGTTGGCTCTGTGGTGCTCTTAAATACAAACTCTGGTTCCTGGAAGGAGCTGCAGAGGAAGGGGGACCTCGGGGCTCTATCTCTTCACTCTTCCATCTAGGTCACCACCTTCCACAGTTTCCAAAGGCTTGTTCTCCCTCCCTTCTGATAAGATTTCAGTGGCCCTGGGTTCCATGCTGCACAGATACTGTCACAAAGAGGGTGACTGCCCTTGGGGCTGGCTTCAGCCTGATCTCCTGTCAGCTGCTGTTGAGGTGGCACTTAACTGCATCAGCCACCAGGAAAGGCACATCGGCCACAGGCTTTGGGTCTGGTTTACCTCTTGTTGCCTTGCTTTGCTCTTGGTCTTTGGCTTCGTTGTCTACACAAAGCACTGTCCTCACAGCCCAGCACACCTTGTAGTCTTCTTTCTCTCACCCCTTACCCAGCTTTGTTTGCTCTTTTGGAGAAAGTAGTTGGCTTTCAGCTCCTCCATCAGAACCTCAGAGCCATGGCACAGGGCCATTGTGCTGCCCACCCTTCCCTAGGGTACCCCTGTCAGGCATGTGACTGACTGCATCGTCTCCCCTCTCTCTCCTCTCTGCCCCAGATCAGTGGACCATCCCCTGCCCGGATCCTCTCTCTCCACAGACTTTGGCAGCTGGCAGATGGTAACGGGCTGTGGCAGTATTCAGGAACGGCCTGTCCTGCACACAGACTCCTCTCTCCCTTTCAGCTTCCCGGATGAGCTCCCTAACAGTTCTCTGTAAGTGTCTTGCTTGAGAAGGCAGGATACTCCCCTGCCCATGTCAAAAGCTGGAGAGCAATCAGGAGTGCTGGTCAGGAGTGAGGCAGAGGCTGACCAGAGGGAGCAGCTCAGGGTGTCTGCCCCTCCCCATTTGTCTGCAGCCTCTGGATCCCCAGGGTTGAAGGACGCCTGTGGCAGCTCAGCAAGTGCATTAGGCTTCATGTTCACTCTTCTCAGCTCCCAAAAACCCATCCACAGATGTGTCGGGTATGCCCTGAGGGAAAGCTAACTGGACTATAACTATAGAGGATTCTATTTATGTGTGAGGCTTTGCCTGACATGAAAATCCTTAGAAAGCTGAACAATGGGGTAGGAAGCTAGGTGTATGTTGAAGACCAGAACAAAATGGCACTGGGTTATCCTGGCTCTGCAATCCAAGCAAAACCAAGAGTTACTTTCCACCCCCACTCTTCCACTTTGCCTCAAGACAAAAAATAAGGACTTATGGTACTGCTAGATCATATACATGCCTCTCCCTCAAGGGAAACCACATGTACCCTTGCCATCTTTGGTGGCTGGTAGATGTCAGACAGGAGAGACCCTCCAGTTCATGGGGAGTAAGGCCTGTTCCTCAGATGTACCTACACAACTTGTAAACTTTCCCTTGAGTAAACTTTCCTTCTCACTACCAGCCGTGTTGGGATGGCTTGAAATTCTAGGGACTCGCCCATCACCACTGCTGGTGACAGTTAACACCCAACCCTTTGCTGTCTAAGTGGAGGCAAGTTACTCTGGAAATAGGGAAAGATGAGGGTCCACCTGAAGTCAGGCTGGGGCTAGACAGACACTAGGATACCTGGATAATACTTTCAGATCCTAGCCCTGAAACTGGGACGTCACCTTAGGGCTTCCAAATCCATTGTTTAGTCCCGCCTCCCTGGAGTCAGGCCCCAATCCATCCACAAAGATAGATCTTAGATTATTTAATGTGTTTTTGAGACAGGATCTCTAGCCCAGTGTTGGATATAGTAGTACTCAAAGGGCACCTTGAACTTATTTTCCATCCAGCCCTTATTATACCTCCTGAATGTTGAGGTTACAGACATGTGTCCCCAAGCCTGGCTTATGTGGTGGTCTGTTTCATACATGCTAAGCAAGCACTCTACCAAACAGGCCACATCCCCAGCACAGTTTTGGAGGATAAAATGAAAATCCTTAGATGTTTCTATAAAGAAGTGTTGCCGGGCGATGGTGGCACAGGCCTTTAATCCCTGCACTCGGGAGGCAGAGGCAAGCACACGTCTTGAGTTTGAGGCCAGCTTGGTCTACAGAGTGAGTTTCAGGACATTCACAACTGTTACACATAGAAACCCTGTCTCAAAAAAACAAATAAGTCTTCTCCTGCCAGACTGGTGAGAGAATCCTGTGGAGACAGCGTGGACCACCCCCTGCCCTGCTTGTCAGTACCCCTCACCTCAGAGGAGCAGGCAGTCACAGCCCCAGATCATCTAACCTAGAACCTACAAAGCAAGCCTCATGCTGTCTCTGAGCTGCTAGCCAGGCCCCCAGATCTGGGGAGTTCTCAAAGAACAGAAGATTCTGTGATCTCAGAGCCTCCAAGATTGAGATGGAGTCTCTGTCCTTGAGGAAGCAATCTAAATCGTAAATGCTTAGTTTCCCCATGTTTGTCTTGAAATCTTGGCCTTGACTTTCCCAAGCCTGTTGGCCTGCTCTTGAGAGAGAGAGACGGTTGTTGTACCAGCTACATTGCCCACTTGTGTACTATGTACATCAGTCTGTCTCAGCTGGTTTTCTTGTCTCTAATCAGATCAGTCTTTGTCCCTTCTGTTGCCTGAAGGTGAAGGGCTAGCTATGTGAATACACATGTAGACCCCCCAGATAATCCTTATTCCTTGTATTATGTGGATACAGCCTTTTCTCCACTGAACCTGAAGAGAAGCTGAGAGACTTGCACAGGGCCTCCAGCCTGGGAAAAACCTGATTAGAAAGGTTCAAGGACACGTCTCTCCCCACAGTGCCAGCAGAGCCCTCAGGGCTGCTCCTGGATTGCAGGGGTTGGCATCACCTCATTTTCCTTGTGCTGCTGTTGGATTGGTTTGACTTTGCTTTGCCCCTGCTGCTCTCTTCTGCCTTTCACAGACAACTACCACCAGCCTACTTCCCTAGGGACTTTCCTGTCCTCCCCCTATTGGCCTCAAGACTGTCCTCTATTCCCAGACTTCTGGTTCCCTAGGACCTAGGCTAACTAGGAAAGGGATGTTGCTGTTGCCTCTGACAGTATCAGGAAAGGATTCTCCAAGGATGGCTTCCAGAAAGCAGAAAGTTGGGATGAGTTAGTGTGGTCCTTGTTGGTCTTCATGCCATGGCTGTGGAGACTCATCTGGTCTGTGGCCCTTGAAGAGGCAATCCAGCAAACCCTCTAGCAAAATGTCTGCATATACCTGACCTTGAGTCCAGAGGATGGGTGCAGGTGATCATCTCAAGCCTCTTCTGTTAGAGACCCTAGGGCGGCAGACAGCCCCACGTGGAATTCACACATAAGCTGGAGTTGTGTACGTGTCTTTCCCCTTTTGACCTGTAATTCCAGACAAGAGTGAGACTTTTGGTCTGCCTTGATCAGTGCCCTAACAGAGCAGGAGAAAGAACGAGAACAGCACCTTTCCAGCTCTTCACCTGAGAAGCCCCAGGACTGAGGTGCAGCTGGAGCCCAGGCTTTCCACTGGGAGGTCCTGGCCTCTTAGGGCAGCTGGTTTTCCTGTGACCAAAAGCTCCCTCCAGAAGGTGTCTGGTTCTAGCCACAAGAAGGCTATAGTCTGCCAGCAGCTGAGTCCCGCTGCCATATCTTGGGTGTCTCCTTACAGGCAGGCACACAGCTTGTGCCTCAGCTTGTTCTTAGAGGGAATGGGAACCAGCAGGTGTCGGAGCTAATAATTCCACTGCTTAGCTCCCCTTTCCCACCACCAGAATGACTGTTTGCCCAGCAGAAAGTAAAGCCGGTGCTCCAGTAAGTTGTTCTGCAGTGGAAGAACAGACAGAACTGAAACTTGTTTACTGTGTAAGGAAATATATGTGGAGTCCGGGCTACAAGCTAGATGCTGACTTGGTGCAGTTGAAGTTTGAGGTTAGGCCATGTGAAATGAGGTTATTGGATCCTGTCCTGTGGTAATCTATTCCCCTCTCTCTCTCCTTCCCCTACAGACTTACAGCTCTGAGTGACCGGGAGACACGGCTGCAGGAGGTGCGCTCTACCTTCTTGGCTGCATACAGCAGCACAGTGGGGCTTCGGGCAGTAGCCCCCAGTCCCTCTGGTGCCATCGGGGGCCTGCTAGAACAGTTTGCCCGTGGTGTTGGGCTCCGGGGCACAAGCACCAGTGCCTTGTGAAGTTGACAGCACACAGCCGTTTCCTGCTCCTGTCGCAATTGAGCCGTCAGTGGAATCAAGCCATGCCTGGCAAAGGGGCACTTGGAGAGCAGAGGGAAATCTCACACCCTCCTTCTCTGAGATGCACATGGCAGCCCCAAACCTGAGCAGGCCTGAGGATGGGATCTTCTAGCTCCCAACCTCATGACTGGTGACCACTCGTCACTGCCTCCCTCCAGCCCTGGTCTTTGGATTCCTATCAACTCTCAGAACTGTTTGGGGTTTTCCTAGGGCCTTGGAGAGGCCATAATGTTGTAAAAACCCCATTCTGCAGTTTTTGTTTCCTGGGAAGGAGAGTCACCTGCACTGAAAAATGAGACAGTTTCACACCAATCACAAAATAAAAGCAAGGTCTTTTTTGAATGGCTCTTGTCTGGCATCTCATGTGGTTGTGACTGTCAGAGCTGCTCAGAACCTTACTGTCCTCTCTTGTGCTGGATGAAGGTTTTGAGACTTTGGGGAGTTGTGATGCAGGAAAAAGCTGTACCTGGGTTTGTCTTCGTTTTCTGTGCTGGGGACAGATATGTTTATGAGAGGCCAGATACTCTACCACTGAGCCAAATTTCCAGTCCCCATCAGTCAACTCAAGCAATAAAGGGAAGCATATGAATTCATAAACCTGAGATGGGAGATGGGTCAACAGGCCTGAGTGAGCTTGGTGACAGCCACTATTCATCTGTGTAGGTCTGAATGTGGACTTTCCATCTTTAGCAGGTTCTGAAGCAACTGTCCTGGGATGAAAGATCTGGGCTAATTAATAGAGGGACAGGCTTCTGGGCTATGGAGGCAGCAGTGGACACACATGGAGGGGAGGGGAGTCTGGGTTTTTCGGAGGGGAGGATTGTTTTTCGAGACAGGATTTCTCAGTGTAGCTTTTGGAGTCTGTCCTGGAACTCGCTCTGTAGACTAGGCTGGCCTTGAACTCAGATCTCCCTGCCTCTACCTACCTCCCTAGTGCTGGAATAAAGGCATTGCACCAGCACCACCAGACTGGGGGGTCTGCTTTATGAGTGTCAAATTTCAAAGGCATCAAGCTAAGGGTTTCATAGAGTCCTTCACCATTCACTGATCCTCTCACACCTGTCCTGGGATGGAAACCAGGGCTTTGCATACAGTAGACAGTGCTGTCCAATGAGCTATGTCCCCAGAGCCCTGATCTGACAGGCCATCAGTGTGAATACCCACAAGTTACCAAGCCTATTAAAATACCCCAATAGTACCCCAGTAACTGCTATTAGGGCCTTAAGCACTAATACTGAATAACTTGCTCAAGGTCACATGGATATTAAGGGGATAATGAATCTTCCAGAGAGGAAGGTGGGCCAAGAAGAGGGAAAGGAAGAGATGTTGAGAGCCCCTAAGAAACGGAGGTGACCAACTCCTACATGCCACCCCAAATGTTTCAGGACCATGGATAGTACTGATCTTTTCAGCACTCCCGAGGTGGCTCCAGAGGAAGTGTAGGTCAGATCTGGGGTCTGGGTGAGGTTTCCAACCAGCTCCTGGCTGCTCCAATGGGGCGGGGGCCGCCTGCAGGGCCGGGCGGGGCTGTGCTGCCATCTGGAGCCGCTGCTGCCAGCGGCCACTGTCAGGGCGCGAGCAGCGGAGCGCACACAGGGCTGGAGAGAGCACCGCTGCCTTGGCACATGGGCCGTCCTCACCCCTAGCTCAGGTGGCTGGGGTCTCGCAGCCAACCCCCACCCCCACCCCCGCGACTTTGGCCACTGGACCAGCCATGTCTCTCAGCGGAGCCTCGGAGCGCAACGTCCCGGCCACCAAGATTGAAATTACTGTGTCGTGCCGGTGAGCGGGCCATGCTAGGGAGGGCTTAAGTACTGGCAATGCCCCAGCCCCACACAGCTGTAGGCTCGGTGTGGGCAAGGGGCTAGACCACAGAGGGGGCCACCACAAGCGGGAAACAGAACCAAGGCTGAAGGCGGGAGTCACTGACAGGATGGAGGGGGGGGAGGTCTCCCTGGGCAGCCCCACCCTATAAAAGCGGGCTCAAGCCTACCACCTCAAAAGGTGGGCTGCAGGGATTTCTTAAGAGCTAGACCACAAGGGGCCAAAGTTGTGGGGCGAACCGCCTTCCTGGACCCTTGGAGACAATATGAGCATATATGCAGCCAATTGGCAGAGATTTCTGGTGTTGTCCCAAATGCTGACAGTGTGGACCCCAACACTCACTGGGGATAGTGATAGGAAGGGAGTACGATTTAAACCCCATGTCCCTTCCAGATGCCTAGTTTAGGACTGTGTCAAGGTGGTGGGCTGCAGAATGATGTAGCCCTCTGTCCATCTGTTTGTTGCTTTTCTCTAGAAATCTGCTAGACCTGGACACCTTCTCCAAGTCGGACCCCAGTAAGCGGCTCCAGGGCCTGGAGGAGGAACCCGGGGTGTAGGAGCGGGTGGGGCGGTAAGGGGTGCGGGCCGACCTGACGAGCTTCCCTCCCCTGCCCCCACCCGCAGTGGTGGTGCTTCACACGCAGAGCCGGGCCAGCCAGGAGTGGCGGGAGGTGAGTCCCAGAGTCCCAGCCTAGCTCAGGGCCGCTCCCGGGAACCTCCAGCCCGGCTGCCCGTGCTCATCCTCCGTCCCCCCGCCCAGTTCGGACGAACGGAGGTGATTGACAACACTCTGAACCCAGACTTCGTGCGCAAATTCGTCCTCGACTATTTCTTTGAAGAAAAGCAGAATCTCCGCTTCGATGTGTGAGGCTCCTAGAATCCGGTCTTGGTCTACCGCCCCTCCTCCCAAACCTGGATCAGTTCGGAATTCTGCCTGGTCCCCCACCCCCATCCCCACCTTCCTACCTGGCTCCTCCCCCAGGCCCTGGACCCTCGCCAAAGGGCATCACTCTGGTCTTAACTCCGCCCCCACGCCCAGGTTGGCTCCGCCTTAGAAAGGATCCGTCCAGTTCCTCCCCAAGCCTGACCTACCCACAACCCGCCACCTAATTTAGCTCCACCTTGACCTTGGGCCCCCTCCCCCACCAAGCCTCCACCTTGGCTTCACCCCAGGCTTGACCCTCTCGACCCTTACACGCACGCACGTCCCAAACCAGACCCAGGCTCAACTGGGGTCTACTGCCCCTCTTTTCACCTACAATTTTAACCAAGACTAAACCTAACCTCTTCCAGACTTTCTCTCACCCATCCCCACCCCACACCGGTTCCACTCTCTTTTCCAGGTACAACGTTGACTCCAAAGCCAACATCTCCAAACCGGTAAGCCTGCAGCAACTGGCATGTTGCCTGGGCACACAGAGAGGCTAACCTGTCAACGGACTTCCCTCTCCCCCTCCCATCATCCTTCACCAACACACCAGCCCTTCTTAGGTCCTGGCCTCTCTGACCTCCCTCCTACCAACCCCAACCCTAGCTCCTCCCCTGGTCTGCTCCAGCCTTATTCACTGCTGTTCTTCCTTCCCTGCCTACCTCCTGGAACCTGCAGAAGGTAAGAATTTGATTGGGAGCTCATCAAGAAGCAGAAAACATGTGGGGCTTTGGCAATGGCCCTCTGTGACCTGCACTTCAGAGTTATCTTGGTCAAGAGCAGCAGCATCACCGGGTGGGCTTGGTTGGCACTCAGTGCCCCCCCCCCATCTGGCTGACTCCCTATCTTGGCACAGGACTTCTTGGGACAAGCGTTTCTGGCCCTTGGAGAAGTGATTGGAGGCCAGGGCAGTCGAGTGGAACGACCTCTCACGTGAGCTGAAGGGAAAAGGTTCCAGGGGAGGGAGGGTCTCTCTGAGTTCACCCTTCCAGGAAGACTGCTGGCAGAATGGCTGGTGGGACTGCAGAGAGTGTCCCAACAGGAGCTTTGCCTAGCTCGTTTACTCCTGTAGAAAGTTGGACTCTGTTCAAATCAATCTCAGGCTGGACCTGTTTCCTCTTCATTCTTTTTCTAAGTTTGATCCGATCTTTAAAGCTTTCTCCCAAGCCCTACTCCATCGGGAAGCTTCCTGGAATAGATCAAACCCTCAGGTCTTGCCACTATACCCGGGTGCTCACTAGACTGTGCATTAGGCGTGTTCCAAAGCCTTGCCCTGCTTGAGGACCCCCCAGATTCTGCCCCTGGACAAGCCTCTGTCTCCCACTGTTCCATGGGCTAAAGTTGCCCAAGTGAGCCAAGCTAGTTGGAGGAAGGAGGTGGAAATGAGTGCAAAACAGACAGCAGACACAGCAAACAATCAAAGAAGAGGGGCGCCGGAGAGCTGGTGGAGGAGAGAGACATCATCTTCAGTCGTTTGGGCAGCTGGAAGGCTAGTAACCCTGGAGCAGTACCTGAAGGTGAAGAGTGAGTTCTGTAGGCGGAGAGGAAACAAGCCTAATCAACCTACATCAGAGCAAACCGGCCAGTGTAGGTGGAGCCAAGAGAGGGACAGGGCAGGAGGCAGATTGGGAAGTTCCCAGTCAGGCCCTTTTAGCTTTCACTCTGAGACCCGTGTCTCTGTGAGGTTCTGAGCATGAGGAGTGCCGTCCCCTAACTATGCTGACCACTGGGTTAAGAATGAACCCTATGTGGACAAAGACAGAAGCAGATGGCAATCAGAAAGCAGCCATTGTACTCCAGGGAGGAAAATACAGTGGATGGGAAGCTGGTCAGATTCTGGATGTACTCTGAAGGGGGAGCCAACAGATCCAAAACCCATGAAATACAGTAAGCAAAGGAAAGAGGCCAGGGCCTGCATCCCACCTGGGCAGCAGGAAAGATGAAACTGTGCTACCAATTGAAATGATTTGTTTGGGGGTTTTGGTTTTAAAATGAGTATACTGCCATGCATGCTGGCCCACCCCTGTAATCCCAGCACTCAGGATGCTGAGGCAGGCAGGTTGCCACAAGTTGGAGACCTGCTTAGGTAACATAGTGAGCAGCAGGCCAGGCTGTGCTACACAGTGAAACTTTGTCTTGTCAGAGAGAGAGAGAAACAGAGGCAGAGAGAAAATCTGAGCCAGTTTGGAGGGCTGGTTCAGCATGGACCCATGTTCTATTAGATTCCAGGGGTTTTTTGTATGGTTGGTTGGTTTGTTTGGTTTTTGGTTTTTGTTGTTTTGTTTTGTTTTTCTTGAGACAGGGTTTCTCTATGTAGCCGTAGATATCCTGGAACTCACTTTGTAGACCAGGCTGGCCTCGAACTCACAGAGATCCGCCTGCCCCTGCCTTCCAAGTGCTGGGATTAAAGGCATGCGCCACTACCACCTGGCATAGATTCCAAGTTTTAAGATCAGATTCCCAGGCTCACATTGCAAAAAAATAAAATAAAATAAAGTTTTTATATTTTTTTGAAGAAAGGTACTGGAGTGTAGCTCAGTGGTAGACCATATCCTTAATATGCATGTGGGCCTGAGTTTGATCCCAACACAATAAAAGGAAGAAAGAGGAGAAAGTAGAGAGGGAACCAACCACACTTAATGTTGCTATAGCTCAAATAAAATAAGAATTGGAAATTACCTTTATATCACTGCTGGATGACAGGAGGAGGTAGAGGCTAGAGAATTTTAGAAGGTGGAAAGGGGGCATAGGAGCCAGAGAAATTTCAAGGAGTTTTTGCTATAAAGGGAGAAAAAGAGATGTGTATATAGCAGACCTGGGGTCAGGAATAGATTTACAGGGCTGGTGACACGGTTCAGTGGCTAAAAACGTTTGCCATTATACTTGATGACCTACATGATAGAAGGAGAAAACCAAATCCCACAAGTCATACACAATGTAAAATGATGCTCTATGTAGCCCTACCTGTCCTGGAACTTGCTCTGTAGACCAGGCTGGCCTCAAACTCACTGAGATCCACCTGCCTCTGCCTCCCAAGTGCTAGGATTAAAAGTGTGCACCAGCACCGCCTGGCTTAGATTCCAAGTTTTAAGATCCTAGTAATCCCAGCACTTAGGAGGCTGAGGCAAGTTTTGAGGTTCAAGATCAGCCCGGGCTACATCATGAGAACCTTTCAAGAGAAAAGAGATTTGTAATTTTTTAAATTGTTTTTAAATTAGCATGCAGAGTAATGGGCTTCATTGTATCATCTTTGTACCAATATTTAGGTCTGTAGTTTGTGACATGAGAAAAATCTCACCACATTTGTAATTTGAAGTGCCTGGGCCAGTAGAGACTGAGACACTAGTGGAGTAAACGGAAGGGGAAGCCAGGCGGGTGTGGCAGCTCGTGCTTATAACCCTAGCTCTCAAGAACAGGAGGACTGCCATGAGTTTGAGGCCATCCTGGTCTGCACAGTGAGTTCCAAGTAATCCTTAGCTATAAAGAATCTCAAAGAAAAAGAAGGAGAGCATCGCTGGTGTCCTCGTGCAGACTAAGAGCGGATGGTAGGATAGTAGCTAGCAGAGGGTGAAGAATCACGTGACAGCTCATTTATAGCAGCTGTAGGAAGGCTCAGCCATGTGGGTGAAGATGCTGGTGGCAGGGTAGCATGGCGGTGGGTGGACCATCTCTTCTGGGTGCTTCAGTTTTGTCAGCAAGTGGGAAACCAGGTCACTGGCTGAGAGAGGATGGGAGGAGGCCCTGATGCTTGAGGGGAGAAGAGTGACTCTTCTGTGTGACAGAACTGGAGAGAGAGGCCATGAGTGCTCGGTAGGGTTACTGCGCAGTGATAAGGACGAACCTGAGGTTTGTGGCCATGTGTCTGAAATGGAGACTGGTTAGATCATGTGGCCATGCTCTACTGTGTGTGCAGTAAGAGTTAGATAGATTTGGAGTTAAACAGGGCTGCGGTTCTGCAAATTAGTATATTCAAGTCAGAGCAGTGCTGGGAAGGAGGCTGCAGTTCACCCTGGGTGAGAGGCCAAGGAGAGCGTGGCGAGGACACAAGGCGATGCAGTCAACAGCTGGTGGTTCACCGTGCTGGGTACAGCTCCATCCACAGTACACACCATCTGTTAAAGTTTGCAGGGTCAGGATTTGAAGGAACTAAAAAAGGTAGCCGGGAGGTGGTGGCACACTCCTTTAATCCCCAGATTCAAGAGGCAGAGACAGGTAGATCACTGAGGCCAGCCTCTACAGAGTGATTTCCAGGATGGCCAGGGCTGCACAGAGAAACCCTGTCTCAAACACACACACACACACACACACACACACACACACGGAACTAAAAAAGCAATTCTTTTTATTTGTTTATTATCCTTAATTTTGCCATCGTTGTTGTTTGAGACAAGGTTTCTCTGTGTAGCCCTGGCTGTCCTCCTGCCACTCACTCTGTAGACCAGGTTAGCCTTAAACTCAGAGATCCACCTGTCTCTGCCTCCCAGTGCTGGGATTAAAGTCAGACATCACCATGCCCAGCTGAAACAGTTCATTTTATTTTATTTTGATTTGTTTGTTTGTTTCTCCAAGTCCAGGCTGACCTTGAAGTCTCTTTGTAGAGGAGACTGGCCTTAATTTCTTATCCTGCTGCCTCAGTCTCCCAAATGCTAAGACTGCAGGCATGTATCACTACATCACATTTTATTATTATTATTTTTATGAGACAAAGGTTTTTTAATTTTATTCCATGTACATTGGTGTTAGGGTGTCAGATCACCTGGAACTGGAGTCATAGGCAGTTGTGAGCTACCATGTGGGTGCTGGGAATTGAACCCGGATCCTCTAGGAGAGCAGCCAGTGCTCTTAACCGCTGAGCCATCTCTCCAGCCCTGAGATGAGGTTTTTATGTAGCTTTGGCTGCCCTAAAACTTGCTTTGTAGACCAAGCTGGCTGTAAACCTAGATGATCCTCCTGGCTCCTGAGTTACTGATGTTGTAGGTGTGGCTGTCATGCCCAGCTGAACTCTCTCACTTTAAAGATGGGGAAGTCACACAGCAAGTTAGGGCCAGGACTTGAACCCACAACTCTCCTTTTTTATTTTTTATTTTTTTGTTTTGTTTTTCTGGGTTTTTTGTTTTTGGTTTGTTTTGGTTTGGTTTTTTGAGACAAGGTTCCTCTGCATAGCTTTGGAGCCTATCCTGGCTCTCTGTAATCCTATTACTCTGTAGAGACAAGGCTGGCCTCAAACTCACAGAAATCTGCCTGCCTCTGACTCCTGAGTGCTGGGATTAAAGACGTGTGCCACCATCACTCGGCTCCTTATTTGTAAGGGGGCAGGCATACATGTGCCATAGAGGTCAGAGGAAAACTTGTGGGAGTTGATCCCCTTCTTCCACCAGGCATGTCCTAGGAATCAAACTCAGGTTGGCAGGCTGGGTAGCAAGTACCTCCATCCCTTTACCTACTAACTCACTTTGCCAGTCCTGGGGATTCTTGGACTAGCTTCCCTGAACACTCTGAATCCCTTCGGGAATCATGATTCACAGGCCTCTATCACAGGGTCCCTTAATGCTTAGGGACCCAGGCAAATCAGGAATGAGGAGCCCTGGATCCACTCTTTGTGCACAGGAAAATGTCCCTTTGGGGAGCCAGGAGAGAATAAAGCTTCTTGTGTCTTTTTCATTTTAAGTCCTGTGTTGTTTGGGGAGTAGAGATGGGGTTGTTACTGCTTGCAGTTTGGTCTTTTGCTTTGAGACATGGTCTTGCTATGTATCCTAAGCTGACCTAGAACTCACTGTGTATCCCAGGCTAACAGCAGGCTCACAGCAATCCTCCTGCCTTAACTTCACATGTGCTAGAATTATAGGCACGTGCTTCATGTCCGGTTATGTTTTGTTTGTTGAGACAGAGTCTGACTTAAGCAGCCTAGGCTAGCTTCAACGTTTTGATCCCCCTTCTCTGGCTTCCTGAATCTTACCTCCCATCTTCAAAAGGCAAAGCAAGATTTTGCATCTTGGCGTAAACAGAAATTCCTCTTCTCATTCAGAACTGTCCATAACACTCCACTGTCTATAGCATCTAGCAGGCCACACCCTAGAAGCTCCCCCAGAGCAGAGTCTGGCATATCTGCTGAGTGCCCACTGGCCCCTCCCAATCTAGGAGGCAGATTGGCCTGGGATAGGCAGTCAGGGCTGTTTGAAGAATGCATCCTTCACATGTACAAGGCTTACAAATCACTTGCCTTCCAGGCACTTGTTCAGATCCTTTTACAGCTGCCTGCCATCCCCATTTCATAGAGAGAAACAATGTCCTACAGGAGTCCAGCAGCTTAGAAACAATGACACACACCCGCAGTCTACTACATGCCTTTGCCACACTGCTGTTAATGTGATACCCCCTTGGCCAGTTTGCAGCAAATCAAAGCAGGCCTTTTCCCACCAGGAGCTACTCAGAATAGAAGTGGGGCATACTTAGGGGACTGTCAGCAAATAGAAAACTGGCCCACAGAAACCCAGACTGATCACCTCAACTCTCCCTTCTCTCTGTAAGGGGCCTTTTCTGCTTCCAGGGGTGTGCCGGGCAAGAAGTGTGGAACCATACTGCTGACTGCTGAAGAGCTCAGCAACTGTCGGGTCAGTGAGGACCACATACTAGACCACAGACTCCTTCATTTCCCAGATTCCCTCAACCAGCTGAAGGCTCCAGACTAGCTGGGTCTCAACAGCCCACTCTATCAATCCTTAGGACATTGCAACCATGCAACTGTGTGCAAACAAGCTGGACAAAAAGGACTTCTTTGGGAAGTCAGACCCTTTCCTTGTGTTCTACAGAAGCAATGAGGATGGCACGTGAGTCACCCCCATACAGCACTGAGGCTAGGAATGAGGTTCATGCTTAAAGAGTGGGAAATCTTGGGATCCTCTGTGGTCTCGGTGCCACTCCAAGGAAATTTCCAGTTTCCTGCGTCCCTCCAGGTTCACCATCTGCCACAAGACAGAGGTTGTGAAAAACACACTGAACCCAGTATGGCAGCCCTTCAGCATCCCTGTGCGGGCGCTCTGCAATGGAGACTATGACAGGTCTGACTCAGTATCAGCTGCTCTTTCAGGGGACCAGGACATGAGTGAGGCTCCCTCTGAAAAAAAAGGATGAGGTTCCTGAGTCCCAGAATGAGGACTAGTAGGTGAAAGAGCAGGGGAACAAATGAGCAAGCAGATACAAGGATAGATGGTCAGAGGGGCGGCTGAACTGGGAATGGTTGGGTGTGTGGAGAAACTGTGAATGGGTATATAAAGGGGTGGTGGGTGGGTAGAGAAGAAGATGATGAAAGCATAGAAAATGAACAGAAAATTCGACTGGTAGGTATATCAGCAGACGGAGAGAGATGGGCAATTAACAAATGGAGATGTGCTAACGAGCATGTGAGAGTTGATGAATGGCTGCAGAGCGGCAGACGCAGGAATGGAAAAGGACAGGTAGACTGACAAGTGGATTGATGGCCAGACAGATGAGTCAGGGATGGATGAATAGATGATGAGTGGATGAATCAGCTGACGGATGTGCGGAAAGGAGGTGGCTGACCCAAAGGAACTACTGAGTGAGTGGTACAAAGACTGGTGGGTGAATAGGGCACCTGAATGGCTGCTTATGCAAATGAGTGGCCAGACGTTAATGTGGTTGGGTATTTATTTGAGTAGATAGACAGGTGGGTGCTTGTATGTATTAGAGCTGGTGAATGGTGGGTTGTATGGTTTGATGGGTGAATAAAGGGGTAGATTAACAGGTAATTGTATTGTATATGAGTGAACGGATGGCTACATAGTTTGATGGATTGAACTTAATAGATGTGTGAGACGGGGGGCAGAGTCTTTGAATCCAGGAGTGGTGACACATGTTTGTAACCTCAGGACTCAGGAGGTTGAGGCGAAAGGATCTCGAATTTAAGGTTAGCCTGGGCTATACAGCAAGGTTGTTGAAGGAAAGAAGGAAGTTCCAGAAGGAAGGGAGAAAAAGATGAAGTGAGGGTAGGTTAAGTTCTCTGAAAACAGGATATCTGGATAGCTGATCAGGATATCAGCTCAGTAACTTCCTAGCTATGAAATCTTAGCCAAGGTACTTAAATTTCTGGGGTGAGGAGTAGGGTAAAATATATAACAACTTTCTTATAAAAACCACAAACAATAGTACTTACAGAGAATATTTGTTACATTAAATGAGACAGTCCGAAAGTGTTAAGAACACTGCCCAGAGTAAAGGGAGCGTCAAATGGCAAATACGTGTGGGGTGTGTGGGGTGTGTATGGTGTGTGTGTGTGTGTATGTGTGTGTGGTGTGTGGGTGTGTTTGGTGTGTATGATGTGTGTGGTATGTGTGTGGTGTGTGTGATGTGTGTGTGGTGTGTATGGTGTGTGTGTGTGGTGTATGTGTGTGTGGTGTGTGGTGCAGTATGTGTGTGGTATGTGTGTGATATGTGAGTGGTGTGTATGTGTGGTGTGGTATGTGTGTGTGGTGCGTGTGTGTGGTGTGGTATGTGTGTGGTGTATATGTGTGTGGTGTGTGTACAATATGTGGTGTGTGTGTGTGGTGTGTGTGGTATGTGTGTGGTTGTGTGGTGTGATATGTGTGTGATGTTGTGTGTGTTGTGTGGTGTGTGTACGATATGTGGTGAGTGTGGTGTGATATGTGTGTGTGTGGTGTGTGTGGTGTGTGTGGTGTGTATGTGCAGTGTGTATGTGTGTAATGTGTGTGTGTGGTGTGTGTGTGGTGTGGTATGTATGTGTGTGTGGTGTATATGGTGTGATGTGTGTGTGGTGTGTATGGTGTGATGTGTGTATGATGTGGTATGTGTGTAGTGTGGTGTGTGTGATGTGTGTGGTGTATGTGGTATGTGTGTGATTTGTGTGTGTGTGGTGTGTGCGGTGTGTGTGTGGTGTGTGTATGGTGTGTGTGGTATGTGTGTGGTGTGTGTGTGATGTGTGTATGGTGTGTGTGATGCGTGTGTGGTGTGTGTGTGGTGTTTGATGTATGTGGTGTGTGGTGTGTGTGTATATGTGTGTTTTCCATAACAACAGTAGTAACGAGGTCAGGTATGTGCATGAGCTGAATGAAAGGTGGAAAGTGGAAAATGAGCAGCCGACAGAAGGACAGATGGATGGGGGATGTCAGAGTACGGGGAAGTGGCTGGGGTGTCCTGGGGTTTGGCATGTACACACAGCCCATGTTTGGATTTATCATGTGCGTTTCAGAACAGTGAAGATTGACGTGTATGATTGGGACCGAGATGGAAGGTAGGTGCATGAGCTATGTGCTCTTTCTCCTATGCTCACTGGAGCAGTTCCTGGACCACGTGGTACATTCACTAGGAACCTCAAAGCAGCTCTGGGAGCCGGAAGGGTGAAGGCAGACACACAGCTGATCTGCTAGATAGCACTTTAGTACACTGTCTTCCAGCTTTTTCTTCCCTATCTAGCCCCACCCCCACTGCCCTGTAGCCCAAGTTAGGAACTCAGGCAATAAAAGCTCTAGGGTTCTGCTCTGGCTCAGTACCAGCAGCTGCTGCTTACCCACCCATGGCCTCATTGCAGCCATGATTTCATCGGCGAGTTCACAACCAGCTACCGGGAGTTGAGCAAAGCCCAGAATCAGTTCACAGTGTATGAGGTGAGGGCATGGCCCTGTTATTTTGCCAAGTGCTCTGTCCTGGGCAGCTGGGTATAATTGTCACTGTGACCATCCAATACTTAGGTACTTAACCCTCGGAAGAAATGCAAGAAGAAGAAATATACCAACTCGGGGACCGTAAGTATTCCCTGGACTCGGGCCTCCCCAGTCCTTCTGTTTTTAATCAGTGGTGACATGCATGACAAATAACAGAGGCAGGACATCTGGGGCATACGTCATCTAGGACAGTAACACTGAGGATAAGGTGATACCACTGAACTTTTTTGTTGTTGTTGTTTTCTCACCCAGAAAAATTTCCTATCCTACTTTTTCAGGATTAAAAAAAGTACCCTTAGTTGCATTTCCAAATTTAAAATGCTTTTAGAATCCCAGGATGCACCTGACAGCTTCTCCCTTTATTCTTTCAGAGACTAAGCAGGGTGGGAGCAGCTGGGCAGGCGTGGACACACATGTCCCATCATGCACTTTTCTCCAAAGCTGTACTAGGTTCCCTGTTTTGCCACCTCAGCTATGCTTGCAAAAGTGACAGGGTTGCCTCTTGTATTCCACAGGTGACACTCCTTTCCTTCTCTGTGGACTCAGAATTCACTTTTGTGGATTATATCAAAGGAGGGTGAGTCATGGCCAAGCCAGCAATGAGTTCTCTTGCTTGTGAATGGGCAGGTGTGTGGTGTGTGTGTGGTGTGATGTGTGTGTGATCACATCACACACATACCACACTGAACTTTTCTTCTCTGAATTTCACTTTTCTCCTATGTAAAATAGGTATTTTAGTTATTATTTCAGGACCATAGTGTTACTTACATTAAACTACACACAATACCCTAATCATGAAAATAATCCCTTAATTCTGCAAAGTGTGATGCATGGACCACACCAGTAGCAGCAGCAGTATTTGGTACTTTGTTGATACCATCAAGACTGCCCGGATTACCATCTGCAATTTAACATGGATTTATGTTTGGGAAATAGTGATGTTGTGGGTATTGGTCCCTCAGTAACCAACCCATCTACTTCTCCACTAGGACACAGTTGAACTTCACAGTAGCTATTGACTTCACTGCTTCCAATGGTGAGACATGGGTGAGACTGTGGGAATGGGCAGAGTCTAAGGGATTCTTTAAAGACTGGCCTAGATTCCTACCTGGGTGAAGACTTTAACTACCCAAAAATGCTACACTACGTAAAGCCAATCCAGGATGGCACTTGGACAGGTGTGATGGAGGGAAAGTACTGGGTGCCAAGGTAGGAAGAGGGTACAGGAATATGATGGGTATCTAATCAGGTAAGGTTGAAAGGCTAGCTTGCTCTATTAGCCAGCAAGGAAATGGACAGCATGGGAGAAAACGGAGTTATCAGGAGAGGATGAACAGATTGGTGGGTAGGTACTTACCAGGATAAATTAATAGGTAGTGAATGATTAATGAATGGACAAATAAATGAATGAATCATGGGGAGAAGGATTTGTGAATGAGTGCACTAGGGGCATGTAGGTGTGTGTGACTGCACAGGCAGACAGCTGTTGTTTAGGTTAAGGAAGTAACCAGTAAGCGCATTAGCTAGGAGAGTCTGGCAGGAGAACGGATCCATATGAACAGAGAATGGAATAGACAGGATGGCTGAATAGTCAGAATATCATAAAGGTGGAAAGGAAGAGAAATGACAGATGAGCAGGAGGCTGGCTGCATGGATGGGTAGATAGACGGGATGATACAAAAGCCGATGGATAGAAATGAGTAGATAGGTTGAAAACTGAATTCGCTGCCTGGCAGATGGGTTGGAGGATGTATGGGTAGACAGATGAGCGTGTAATACAGCATATAAAACATAGAGAAACAAGTGAGGGTTTCAAGAGGGGTATATGAACAGATGATGGAGTCACACACAGAATGAGGGAGTCCATAGGTAGAGGTAGATGGATACATACAAGGACGAGCAGGTGACTGTGAGGTCTGAGCTCCTGTGTCTCTACAGGGAACCCCCTGCAGCCCACCTCGCTACACTACATGAGCCCCTACCAGCTCAGCGCCTATGCCATGGCCCTCAAGGCAGTGGGAGAGATCATTCAAGACTACGACAGTGACAAGCTCTTCCCAGCCTATGGCTTTGGAGCCAAGCTGCCCCCAGAGGGGCGGATCTCTCACCAATTCCCCCTGGTACAGTATGGGCCAGAGCCTACACTCAGTGCCCCTCAGATAGATGACTGCTGTTAATGTGTTGTGAAGGGCAAGAGCCAAGGAGGACCTATGACATGGTGACAGGACAAGGAGATGGGGCAGTGTGGAGAAGAGCAAGCAAGGGTCTAGGGTGGGAGTGAGCTGGGATCAGAGCACCCCCGAGTGTCCTCTATGTGGGCTTAGCTGGGCTGAACCTCATGTTTTTTTGGCAGAACAACAATGATGAGGACCCCAACTGTGCAGGTATTGAGGGCGTGCTGGAGAGTTACTTCCAGAGTCTGCGCACAGTACAGCTCTACGGGCCCACCTACTTCGCTCCTGTCATCAACCAGGTGGCCAGGTAAGAGGACTGGGTGGCAGTGAGGGGGGAAATGATTGGACCCAGACACAGGCAGACACACTCTGAGTGAACTTAGACTTTGGAGGGAAGGGGAAGTATTCAGTGTACAGTGATCCAGGACCTGGTACCAAGATGGTACTCTGCTTGTGCTTAGAAAAAGTATCAAGAAGCATCCTTAGCTGCTGCTTGAGAGCCACATCCCAGGCCACAAGGTGGTCTTGATGGCCTTGACTTTGTCTAAAAGAGAAGAAGAGCTTGTGGGGCAGTGGTGAAGGCACCAGCTTTGCTATGAGACATAGCTGTCAACCTGGCACTAACCAGGTGACCTTAAGTAACTTGTTTTGTTTTTATTTTTATTTTCTTTTCTGAAAAAGGGTCACATAAAGGCCAAGCTGTTCTGGAATTTGCTAGGTTGGCAAGGCTGCCCTTGAATTCCTGATCCTCCTGCCTCCACCTCCTAAGTGCTGGGATTGTAGGTGTGACTCTACTATGCCAGCTAGCTTAGCCTCTGTTTTAGCCATTGTTCTATTGCTGTGACCATAACCAAGGAAACTCTTACCAAAAAAAGCATTTATTGGGGACTTGATAATAGTTCTAGAAGTTGTCCATTATCATCATGGCAGGGAGCATGGCCTGGCAGCACACAGGTGGACATGGTACTGGAGAAGTAGCTGAGACTTCTACATCTTAATCCATAGACACACAGAGAGGCATGCTTGCCCTGGTATGGGCTTTTGAAGCATCTAAGCCCACCCTCCCCCAGCCCCCCACCTCCCCCCCCATTTTCTCCAACAAGGCCACACCTCCAAGGCCACACCTCCTCCAACAAAGCCACACCTCTAATCTTTCAAATCCTTTCAAATAGAGCCACTCCCTGATGATAAACATTCAAATATATAAGCCTGGGGGGGGGGCATTCATTCAGCTCACCACTGGCTCTTTTTGTTTGTTTGTTTGTTTGCTTTTAGGTTTGTTTGTTTTTTTTAAAGACAGGGTCTCAGTATTTAATCCTGGTTTTCCTGAAACTCACTAAATAGACCAGGTTGACCTCAAACTCACAGAGATCCACCTGTCTTTGCCTTCTGAGTGCTGGGATTAAAGGCATGTGCCACCATTGCCTAGCTCTCTACCTTCTTTTCGTCTGTCTGTGTTTGGTACAAGATCTCACTATATCTATCCCCATATAGAGTCCAAGCGATTGGCCTACTCCAGCCTTCTAAGTGCTGCCATGACAGGCATACAACACTATACCCAGTAATATTAGCTTACTTGCGGAGTTATTATGAGGTTAGGTAGCAAAAAAGTTATTAGATAATGATGTAAGAGGCAACAGCATAGCATCTGACCCACAGAAGGTACAGATTAGATTTAAAACTATGCAAAATTTCGGAATAAACACAAGCAATGAATGAAAACCCAGATGTACCAGTCAGTTGTGTCGCACACCTTTAATCCCAGCACTTGGGAGGCAGACACAGGCAGATCTCTGTGAGTTTGAGGCCAGCCTGGTCTACAAAACAGGTTCCAAAACAGTCAGAACTGTTACACAGAGAAACTCTGTCTCAAAAAACAAACAAAAGGAAAAAAAAAAAGTAAATGCAGGGGGCTGGAGAGATGGCTCAGAGGTTAAGAGCATTGCCTGCTCTTCCAAAGGCCCTGAGTTCAATTCCCAGCAACCACATGGTGGCTCACAACCATCTGTGAGGTCTGGTGCCCTCTTCTGGCCTGCAGGCATACACACAGACAGAATATTATATACATAATAAATAAATAAATATTTTTTAAAAAGAAGCAAATGCAGAAATGGTGGCACACACTTATAATTATCTCAAACTCAAGGTCAGCCTGGGCTACATATAGACATCCTGTCTCAAAAACAAGACAAATTAACCATTACACACTGAATAAAAGAGATCTAGCTAAGGGGTCTGGAGAAATGACTCAGCAGTAAGAGCACTAGTCCTGAGTTCAATTCCCAGCAACCACATGGTGGCTCACAACAATCTATAGTGGGATCTCATGCCCTCTTCTGGCATAAAGGCATACATGCAGATAGAGCACTCATCCACATTAAATAACCAAGCAAGCAAATAAATAAATCTTTTTTAAAATATTTATTTATTATGTATACAATATTCTGTCTACATGTATGCCTGCAGGTCAGAAGAGGGCACCAGACCCCATTACAGATGGTTGTGAGCCACCATGTGGTTGCTGGGAATTGAACTCAGGACCTCTGGAAGAGCAGTCAGTGCTCTTAAACACTGAGCCATCTCTCCAGCCCCTAAATAAATCTTTAAAGCAATCTAGCTAAAACAATGAGTCTCAGAAAGCTTGGAAGTAAAAGAATGGGGGAAAGACAATAAATGCAAGTTGTGGGTGTACTCAGTTGTTAGAGAACTTGCCTCGCCTGCAGGAAGCCCTGGGTTCAATCCTCAGCACTCCATAAACTAGCACGGGGAAGTAGAGTCAGAATGATTAGAAATTCAGGTTCTTCTGAAGCCAGCCACAAAGTGAGTTCAAGGACAACATGGGCTACAAGTGACCTCATCTCAACAACAACAACAAAAAAGTAACAAAAATATATGGTTAAAGGCTTTTTAGTAAACTTCCCATTCCCTATAGAAGACTGGATTACTTTCTGGTGTATAGTGAGGATATTAGTTACTTTAATTGTAAAACTAACATAATATTCTTGCAGAAAACATTAAGGTCAGGGAAATGAAAGTTTTACATAAAAGCAGGGCATAGTGGCACACACCTTAAGTCCCAGCACCTGGAAAGCAGGGACAGGCAGATCTCTGTGATTTTGAATCAGCCTGGTCCACATAGTGAGTTCCAGGCTAGCTAGGACTACACAGAGAAATCTTCTCTCAAAACAAACAATAAAGGAAAACTAAAAGATGGAAGATGTTACAATCAAATCACATATAATATTTCACAAACAATTTTTGACACAAATTTTAGAATCTGTTCATTTCTGTTATTGTTATTAAACAGAATTCTTAGACATTACCTTGGGCAACTACACTGATTCATTCACTCATTTATTTAATAAACATTCATTTAAGGACGATTCTATCAAAAGTGTAGATTCTGGAGTAGAGTTAATACATCAGTGCTCACTCTTACTCCTCTCCCTCTCCTTCTCTCCCTCTCTCTCCCTCCCTCTCCCTGAGACAGGGTCTCCTGTATCCCAGACTGCAGTCTTCTGATCCTCTGCTTTTCTGCCTTCCAGTGTTGGGATTACAGGTGTGCCCCACTATACTCAATGTATGTGGTGCTGGGCTCAAACCCCCGGCCTGGTGTGTGCTAGACGAGCTACCAACTGAGCTGTTAGATCCAGCACATTGGTCACACAGTGTCACACACTGGCTGTGTGGCTTTGGTCAGTTCTCTTACCCCTCTGTAAAATGAGAATGCTAAGAATACTTACAATGCATGGTTGTTACGAGGACTCGTTAGCATACGTCAAGCACTCACAAAAGTGCTTGCCCTTGGTAAGTGCTATAACAGTAGTTATTGCTGTTCCTATTATTATCATTGCCACTATTCAAAGGGCAGCTGCTGTGTGCTCAGTGCTCTGCTGGGGCACTGGGGACTCACAGATGAATCGGATTTAGTCCTTGCCCTCGGGAGCTCCTGCCTTGGTGCAGGAGACAGAAATATAAATAAATCATCACTTCTGTAAGGCAAAGCTCCCCAGAAATTTCTAGCAAGTTGCCTGGTGGCAAAAGTAAGACACTGCATTCCCTGGGGGTATTGGGGGGAGATGGAGGACACAGCTGAAAGCAGTCAGACTGTGAGGGACTTTGAAGTCCAGTGTTTCATCCTACAAATGCATGCAAACTTTCTATTCTTCTCCCATTGTGTCTGTTTGCTCTAATTACTTTTTTTTTAAAAAAAAAAAAAAAAAGGAGCTTTGAGTGTACTTGATTCACTGGCTTCATCTACACATAGGACAATTCATTTTTAAATCCCCCTCAATACCCTCAGGGTTTGAAGAACCTCTTGGAGAAGCAGAACACCCATCTCAAAGGATGGGGCTGCATCCTAGAAGATAGGGGTACAGGTTACAGCAGGGCTGCTCAGCCAGGTCTCCAGGGCAAACTGGCCTTCATCAGCAGAGGGCTAGTCGGCCTGGCAGTGCTGACAGCCTGCGAAAGCACTAAGTGACAAGTTTGGGAGATGCTGGGTGCCCAGATGTAACAAAGACAGGTGATCACTTGGGGAAGTGTGCAGGACAGGCCAGGGCAGACACATGTGCTCACCAGCTTCTTTTACCCTGGAGACTGCCGCTTAGTGTTTCTGAACTTCAGCTTCCTCGTTTTAAAAATAGGATAAGCTAGGTGAGGTGGTGTACACCTGTAATCCCTGCAACTAAGAGTCCATGGCAATGGGTTTGTTGAGAGTTTAGAAGCCAGCCTGGGCTATACAGTAGTTCTAAGCCAGCCCATATAACTATTCTGTATAGTCCAGAGAATGATCTACAGTAGCCAGACTTTTGATTTGGAATGAGTTTATTATTAAGTAAATAGCAAAGTGGGTGGATGTTATGGTCTGAGCCTTTAGAGGCAGGTAGATCTCTGTGAGTTCAAGGACAGTTGGATCTACAAACTGAGTTTCAGGCCAGATGGGGTACCTGGTGAGACCCTGTCTCAAACAGCAATAAAAAAAACCACAAACAAACAAATAAAACACACAAACAAACAAAAGCATATACAGCAAGCAAAATTCTTCCTGGGTGCATGCTTAGCACAAAGCTCTGTTACCTCTGTTACCACACAGAGCAGGTTACAGTGACTATCTGTGGAATGAGCAATGTGATAAAAGGTAGCACGAGGCCAGACCTCCCATGAGCATGGGCTAGGATGCAGGAGTGCACAGGGCCTTCCGCAGCCACACCCACTCTGGACCTCAGCACACCTGCAGAAGCATCTGACTCTGCACTGTCACCGTGCCTTTCTCAATCCTCTGAGACCAGGGTAAGCACCAGCACTGCCTAAGAAAATGTCCTATAGTGATGGAAGTGGCCTACATCTATGCTCACCAATATAGCATTCAGCAGTCACATATGGAAAGGGAGCCCTTAAAGGTAACTAGAGTGACTAATGATGGAGTTTTTCATTTAGTTTAACTTAGTTGATTTAAATCTTCATATACACAAGTAAATAGGGACAATGCATTTGGCAGCACAGATCAGTTGTTTCCAGTTCACTTAGGATGTGAGACAGAGGTTGGGGGGCCAGGTAAAGTAAATGGGTAGACTGGGGATGTCTGAAGTCCTTTTCTGGATTCAGAGATAGATGAGAGAGGAAAGAGGGTGCTGATCCACTTGGTGAATCATTACTGTGATCCAGCAAACGAGAGGTGGAAGCAGGCAGGAGGATTAGTTACAAGACTGACCCTATCTTAAAATTAGATACAGAATGGAGAGATGACAGGCAAGGGCCAGTCAGGTCCAAAGACTGTGGGATCCAGAAGCCCATATGGTAGCTACTACTCTTATGGTGGCTGTAGAAGCAGGGTCTGAAATGTGACCAGGGACTCTCTGGTGGCCCCTGCACACCTTGGTCTCTCATGCAGGGCTGCAGCCAAGATTTCAGATGGTTCCCAGTACTACGTGCTGCTCATTATCACTGATGGCGTCATCTCCGATATGACACAGACCAAAGAGGCCATTGTCAGTGTGAGTCTGAGGAGGAAGGCCTGGGAGGGAAGGGTCACTGTCCATATTGTGAAGAGGCTGAGATGTTTACTCCATGTGTATCCTAACAACTTCACCTGCCAGTTTCAGAAATGCCTATTGGCTGAGGCACAAAGAACACTTGCTTGTGACTCTCTAGGTCCCAGCATGATGCCACCAGATAAACCCTCTAAGGAAACCAACTGAAGCAATGCTAGTCTTTTACAATCAGCCAGGAAGCATGCCTGCCCTTTGTCCTGGGAGGGAGGAGCCCCTTTTATGTTATTTTTTATCTGCTTTTAATTTAAGTTTTGTTTTGTGACAGGGTCTTACTATATAGATCCCTATATAGCCTAGACTATTCTGAATAATGGCAATCTTTCTGCCTCTTTCCAAGTGCTGGGGCTATAGGTGTGAGCCACCATGCCTTACTAGTTTTGTTTGTTGGTTTGCTGGATTTAGAGGGTTGTTTGTTTGGTTTTGGGTCCAGGTCTGACTATGTAGCTCGAGCTGGCCTGGAACTAGCTATAAAGACCAAGCTGCTCTTGAAATCACATGATCCTCCTGCCTCTCCCTCCTGAGTCTTGGAGAACAGGCATGTTATACTGTGCCTAATGTGGCTATTTTGCTGTCATTAGGGTTTGTTTTTGTTTTTGTTTTTTCATGATAGGGTCTTACACTGTACTCAGACTGGCCTAGAATTCATTATTTATTCATTATTTAACCCATGCTGCCTCAGTCCCATGTGTATTAAGATTATAGATGAAGGTCACCATGTCTGGCAGGAAAACCTTTTTTAAATGATACTGGAAATATTCAAGGTCAGCCTGAACTACAGAGTGAGACTTTGTCTCAAATATACAAACAAGATAATGGATATAAATCAACTAGCTATATGTTCTACCCAAAAGCACCCGCTATGCATTCTGAGATAATCTGGAACAAAAGTCTCAGTATCTTTGCCCACAGGAGCACATGACTCACAGTCACTGCCCTGTCACTGCTCTCCCCACAGGCCTCCTCACTGCCCATGTCTATCATCATTGTCGGCGTTGGACCTGCTATGTTTGAGGGTGAGTGAGTAGGAACTGGAGAGAACAGGAGGGATCTCGGCATTAGGCCCTCCTCACAGACAACAGACTGGCACCTTGGTGAACTCAAACATGTTTCCTCTCCATAAACATGGCTGCTGATGTTAACACTTTACTCTGCCTTCCCAGAAGGGGACATGCAGGAAGGAAAGCATAGTAAGGACAATGATAACAATCCCACACCACGTGGAGTGCAAGCATCAGCTCTCCCCATGAGGACTCGGAAGGGCTCTAATGGGGAAGGGGCAGAATGAGTTGGAGTTGAAAGACCTATCCAATGATGCCTGCCTGTCTATTCTGCAGCAATGGAAGAACTGGACGGTGATGATGTACGTGTGTCCTCCAGGGGACGCTATGCAGAGCGGGACATCGTTCAGGTAGCCCTGACAGTAGTGAAAGCCAAGAGAAATAAGGGGAAGGAAAGGCTTCCAAGGAGCCACTCCCCTTACTCTTTCCTAGTCACTTCCTGTCTCCCCTCACTCTTTAAAACCTTCCTCACTCAATGAGCAAGTTCCTTTTTTCGTTTGTTTGTTGTTGTTTTACTTATGAGACAAGATATTGTTAGATAGCACAAGCTGTTCTGGAACTCCTGATCCTCCTTCCTCAGCCTCCAGAGTACTGGATTTACAGTGCTGCAACATCACACCAGGTTCTGAACAGTTAGGGTGGATTAAGCGGGTTGCTGTTATTCTGAGGTTGTCGGTCCAGGAGGGCCAAGTCTCGGCCCTCTAGTGGAGACGACCAGTATTACACAGACAGACCAAGAAGCAAATGCTGCTGTTGTCAGCAACAGTTGTCAGGGAAGGCTTCTGTGAGGCTGTGATGTGGACATCGAGGTGAAACCTGAGGAAGGTGTCAGCTTCACAGGCAGAGAAGGAGCATGTAAGACCTGCCAGAGGCTCAGACTGGGCTGGCAGGAGGATCTGGCATGGTGAATATCTGAGGTTTGATGGTCAGAATTCATTCTTAATGATGTATCCATCCATGTATTTATTGTTTCATTTTGTTTTGTTTTAGATAGAACTTCACTATATAAAGAACTTCCTATGCAGCCCTGGCTAGCCTAGAGTTCATGGCAATCCTACTGCTTCAGCCTCCTAAATGCTAAGATTATAGATGTTTGCCACCATGCCCAGCTCAAACTACACTGTAAAAGGACTTCTCTGGCTGTTGCCCTGTGGTGTGCTGTGGTAGGGCCAGGGAAAAGCCAGGAATCCATTAGCAAGCAGCAAGGATGACTGGGAATGCGTGGAGACAGAACAGTGATGATGGTCAGAAGTAGTCAATTAAAGATGTATAGTGGCTGGGAGGCAGTTCCATTGGTAGAGTACTTGTCTAGTGTGCATGAGGCCTGGGTTTGATCTCCAGCACTGCATAAACCGAGTATGTGCTGGCAATCCAGCACTCAGGAGGTGGACACAGAAGGCTAAGAAGTCAAGGTCAGGTCAGTGAGATGACCTGATGAAGTGGGTTAGAGTCTAGGGATCCCATGTTAGGGGAGAACCCACTCTAAAAGTTGTCCTCTGTCATCCACAAGTGCACCGTAGCACACTCATGTCTGCATTCACACATTCACACTGAATACATAAAATAATAAAAACAATTATAAATAATTTTTCAAAGTTCAAGGCCATACAGTGAGTTCAAGGCCAGCATGGGCCTGTATGAAACCCTGCTGGAAAAAAAGAAAAATGTTTAAGAGCTATGCATGGAAGTGTGTGTGTGTACACCTGTAATTCCTGTATTCAGAAGCTAAGGGAGGAAGACTAAGAATCCCGTGCCAGCCTAGGTTATCTCAAAAGAATAACAAAACAAAACAAGATACTTAAGAACCTGTTACAAGACTTGATGACTTGTTAAGACAGTGATAAGGAATTGAATGGCAACTTCAAGAATTAGTCTTAGTTTTCTAGTGAGAGATGTCCCACTGACTGGGTGGGGGAAGCCAGAGGAGGGGATAGAGGAAGGCGATCTGGTATTCAGATCTGGTAACACTGGGCTTGGGGGATCTGTGATAACCGAATAAAGAAGTAGTGTTAGCAACTAAACACGTGGTTCTGGGTCAGGGTCAGGCAAAGTGGTTACAGCCCTAACTAGTTAGGAGGCTGAGACAGGAGGATCACAACACAGTGAGATCTCATCTTGAAACAAAACAAAATAAAAAGCCAAGGATAAAGGTAAATATGGGGCCCCAGGAGGTAATTCCTCCTTTTTATTTTTCCCTCCTTTTACCTACCTTCTTTCCCAGGCAAACTGTTCCTCCCCTTCCAATTGCAACAACTTTTCTTCCCTCCCACGGTCCACTCACTCTTTCCGAGCACTCAGGAGGCAAAGGCAGGTGGATCTCTCTGAAGCCAGCCTAGTCTACATAATGAGCAGCTAGGGCTACATAGAGAGACCCTGGAGGGGAGAGAATGAGTTCCGAGCACAGGAAGACCCAAAGGAATGGGAGCTGAGATGGAGTACAGCTTCCAGAAAAGTAGAAGAAAAGAGTGTGGTGTCAGGCGTGGGATTTGGGCTGCGAATGTGGTCCAATGGTAGAGAGCTTGCCTTGTATACACAAGATCCTGGATTAAAGCCCCAGCACCCACACACAAAGAAGCAGGATGTAGCCAGAAAGATGGCGTTCAAGTGTAGGGAAGCTAGACTCTCAGAAAGACAAAGACTGAAAATTATCACCCACTGCACTGATTTAGTCTTATAGGGCTATTAATTACATTAGCAAGAGTAATTTCAGTGCTGTGTGAAGTCCAATGAAAATGAATTGAGGGTGAATAGAAAGTGGGGTAGGGATAGAGTGGGTGGAAAAAACAGATGTAGAAAACAGTTCAATAGTAAGGGAGAAGAACAGTGATACTTGGAAAGAGATGTTAGGGATCAAAGATGAAACCTGAGTGCTTCCCACTCTCTTGGCCAGAACTCAAAAAACTCTTTTCTTGTCTGTCCCAGTTTGTTCCCTTCCGAGATTATGTGGACCGATCGGGGAACCAGGTGCTGAGCATGGCACGACTGGCCAAGGATGTGCTGGCTGAGATTCCTGAGCAGCTGCTGTCCTACATGCGCACCAGAGATATCCAGCCGCGGCCTCCACCCCCGGCCAACCCCAGCACAGCCTCAGCCCCAGAGCAGCCCTGAGGACTCCACACATCCAATGCTTAGCAGTCTGCTTACCTGCCCACCCACTGGAAGCTAAAGGCACCTGGAGAGAGATCTGGACCTCCCCAGAAGAGCCAGCTAGGTTGATCAGTGCTGGCTGACAAGCTTTCTGCCCCCTGACTACAGAAAGGCCTGGCATGATCACCACCTACCTGCCTCATGCCAATAATAAAGCTGATCTTACTCCATCTCTGCCTCATGGGTGTTGGAGAGGGAGACTAGGGGACCCAGGGCCTGGGGCCTCACCTAGAGGGAGGGAGCGAGGATAGCTTCAGCTAGGTTAACATCCATCCCAACACACTGATCCAGTCACTTCTATATCAAACTTCAAACAGTTTTTAAAACTTTGTGCATGTACTTTTGCATTTTTTTCCCTCAGGAGAGACCCATAGCTTTCATCAGATTCTCATAGGGGTTCTTCACCCCAAAAGAGCTGGCTTTAAGAAAATATGCAGGGGCTGGAAAGATGGCTCAGAGGTTAAGAGCATTGCCTGCTCTTCCAAAGGTCCTGAGTTCAATTCCCAGCAACCACATGGTGGCTCACAACCATCTGTAATGAGGTCTGGTGCCCTCTTCTGGCCTGCAGGCATACATACAGACAGAATATTGTATACATAATAAATAAATAAATATTTAAAAAAAAGAAAATATGCAGACTAGTGGTACAAGCCTGTAATCACAAGTTCAAGGCCAGTGTAGGCAATTTATTTGGACCTTGTCTTTAAGGGAAAAAATAGTGGTGTCACACACTTTTAATCCCAGCACTCAAGAGGCAAAGGCAAGGAGATATCTGAATTTGAGGCCAGCCTGGTCTACAGAGCAAGTTTCAGGACAGCCAGAGCTACACTGAGAAACCTTGTCTCAAAAAAGAAGAGGACGAGGAAGGAGGAGAAGGAAGAGGAGGAGGAGGAAGAGGAGGAGAGAGGAAGAAGAAGAAGAAGAAGAAGAAGAAGAAGAAGAAGAAGAAGAAGAAGAAGAAGAAGAAGAAGAAGAAGAAGCAGCAGCAGCAGCAGCAGCAGCAGCAGCAGCAGCAGCAGCAGCAGCAGCAGCAGCTGTGTAGACCAGCCTGACCTGGAACTCACAGGCAGTCCAGGCAATCCTACCACAGTCCTCTTGAACGCTGAGATTACTGCTTATTTTGAACTTTCTGGATGAGTATAATAGCTAGGGTTTTTTTTTGTTTTGCAAATACGAATCTTATACATTAGATACCTTTAGGCGATTTACAGACCTCATCTGTTTTAATCCTTACCATAACCCCGGGGGAAAAGGCACTATATATTATCCCCATTTAATAACTCAGTTACACTAAGCCATTTTTAAAAAAAGAAATTCCGGTTTTAATCCAGACCCCACGATTTAAACAAGAAACAAATTCCTGGAGTGCCGGTTTTATTGGCATTTGTTGGGGGAGAGGCGTGATATATGAAAACGTGAGCTTTAGGGTGCTGAATACCAAGCCTGCATGAAGATAAAACTGAACTTTTCAGGGACCTTAGCACTTTGGAAGACTTTTTCATACTCTTCAATGACAAAACTGTAAACACTGCTTAACAATGATGACCCCTGATGTCCCAAGTTCTCTGAAAGCCCCACGAATTGACAGTAGAATTTTCGAGTTCCGGGTTTACAAATAAGGAACCCGAAGAACTCAGCAACTTAACCACGTTCACACTGAAAGTGTCAGTCATAGTCAATGGGCTGTGTGTTTTGACACTGCCTTCCAATCAGCAACCCGTAACCTCGTTGTCTAGCACTGCCGCTTTGCCGTAAAGGACCAGGAACCTCCCCAAACTCAGTTCCCTGGCTGGTGCCACGCCTTCCCTCCGCCTCGTCGCCTTCCCGTCCCACACTACGTTTGTAGCCCCGCCCCTTGCTTCCCTAAGTCCCGCCCTTTCACCGTAGCTTTGTAGGAGTTCCTTCCCAGTCCAGTCTTCATCCCTGATTCAGCTCCACCTTTCAAGCTCACCCAAAGCTCCGCCCTTTTTTTCTTGGGACCCTCAGGCCCACTCTTCCGGCCGCTGCCGCAGCATCTAGGCGCCGCTTTCCGATGGCTCCGCCTCCTGGACACAAGCCCCACCCATGCCGGCCTATTCTTCCCGCCCCGCCCCTCCCCTGCCCATAACTGCACGCCCCTGCGGCTTCGGCGGCGTCCCTCGGGCTCCGAGCCCTGCCCCCAGCTCCGCCTCGCCCTGCGCGCCCGCCCCGCCCCGTCGCCTCCTCAGAGACCAAGGCCAGGTCCCTACCGCAGCCGTCGCGCCAGCAGGAGGGAGGGAGCAGGAGGCGGTGGCAGAGGGGGAGGGGAGAAGGGCGGGCTCCTCACACCCAGCCTCGCGCTCCCCGTTCGTGTTCGCAGATTCGCCACAAACGGCCCGAGGACCCCCCCGCTCCCCACACTGTGACTTCAATTTCCAGAAACTCCTCCTCGAACATGGAGGCACTCCCGGGACCTATGCGCTGTTCAGACGACTTTTTCAGACCCATAAGATGGTCGCTTCCGCCTCAGCGGACCGGCGGGGAGTCGTGGCGAAAGTGCGTCTTTGCAGCGCCACGGGGCCGCGTTTACCCTGGCGGACGCCGTCGCTGCTGCTGCCGCCGCTGCCACAGCCTTTGCCGCCACGGTCCTGCTGCCGCTGTTCCTGTGCCGCCTCCGGGAACCCCTTATTGTCCCGGTGGCTCCGGGTTCCAAGGCCAGAAGACCCCAGAGCTTGGGAAACGCGAGGGTGCTTGCGGAATTGCGATACTGGGGCGCCGGCGGGACCGGGAGCGGCAGGGTCAGCGCGGGAAGCCGGGCCAGAGCGTGCGGGGCAGGAGCCGGGGTGCCCAGCTCCGCGTCCCGGAGTTCGGGTTTCCCCTTCCCGGACCGTCTTCCCCGTCGGCCTCCCCGCGCGGGGTCGGAGCCCCGGCGGGCGCCCCCGGCGATGAGCCCGGACTGGAGGTGGCCGGTGAGTGCGGGCCGGGTCCGGGCGGCTGTAGCAGTGGAGAAGGGGCCACCTTGGCGAGGCGCGCTAAGCACCTCCTGGACCCCGCGGGCGGGGAGAATTGACAGGCCATTCGTTCGCGGCGAGCGTCCGCGGCGACAGTGTGTGTCCTTTGAGTCTGCCTGGGCCAGCGGCAAGAGGGAAACCTTGTTTGACTTGTTACACTTTGACGAAAAGGAAGCGGTGCAGCATCCGGGAGACCCGGCTCCGCACCACGGCCCTGGTCCCACCCCTTGTCCCCTGCTTCCTTCAGCTCCTGCAGTTCCCGGGAGTAGATGCTTCCTCCATACCTCTGGGCCCAGGGCTTTTAGAACTAAGTTCTGGTCACACCTTTGTGCCTCTGACACCAGGTCCCTGGGGACACTGTGCCAGTTTGGGAACCAGGCCAGCAAAGCCAGAGCGGCAGCGTTCACCAGGGACCCGGCTTGGAAAGAGTTGAGCTTGTTTGTGCCTGTAATTGCTTTAGTGTTTAAAGGTACAGCAGCAGGTAGGAAATAGAAGTGAGTTGGAGTTGAACGTGAAACTTGACTGACTTGGAAGTCAGAGGCTTTCGACAGAGGGACTAACCTCAAGAGGAGAGGCTGAGAGTCAGTGTTTTTCAGGGAGTCAGGCAGGCTTTGCATTGGTGGTCCCAAGCACCCTAGTTCAACTCATCCTAAGAGAAATTGGGGCAATGACTGACTAAGCTGGGCTCTCTGGGGTTTGGTGCCATCTGCTGTCTCTACTCACCCAGAAACATCAGGGTGGGGGAGGGTTAGCCCTTGAGAACCCTGGAACATAAAGCCTAGATTTTTGTGTTCCTGTTTGTGCCCTTAGGGCCTGGTACTAGGTAGGCCCTGAGTTAATGTTGCATGAATATGTAAATGAGGAAATAAGTGTAGCCTGTGCTGTTTTCCCTGGGTAAATGACTGTTGTCACATGGTTCCTCCCTATATCTCCCCACCCAGCTCCAGGGCTAGGATGAGGATTCCTGTAAAGACCTCAGCAACGCACTGATGATGCAGTCCGGTGGTTTCTGTGGGAATCCAGGACTCATCGTTGGCAATTTACATAAAGGCAATTTTTATCCTTTCGATTTGGTGGTCTTCTCATTCAGTTATTCATTCAACATTATTTTCATTTATTTGCCAAAGCTTGAGAGTTCAGTCAGTGCTTGCTAGAAACTGGGGATTTAGAAATAGATAGGTCTGGTGTCTACTGAAGATCTCTCAGTAGACTGGGAGAAGATAGAACTGGAAAATGTCACACTGGAGGTGAGACTAGAAGGCTCTGGGAATAATTTTTCCACGCAAGAGTCAAAGAAGCCATAATAAAAGTATCATTTGAACTAAGTTTTGAAGAATTTGTGGGAGCCAAGCAATCAGCATTCCTAATAAAGAGAGATTATAACACCTTTGCACCTTGAGAGATTATAACATTCAGGGAGTGGTAGGCCGCTGTGCGTGTAGACAATTACAGCTTCTGAGAAGAATCCAGAAAGGAAGACTAGAGCCAAATAGTGAAAGGAATCCCTTGAATGTTATCCTAAGAAGCTGGTGCAACGAGAGCTTTTAGTTGTGTCACTGGTATGATCACTGCTACTTGGTAGAAGATCACTCTTGTCATTTTATGTGAGACTTTCCTAAAAGAATTGAGACATAGGCAGGATGACCAAGCAGTAGGTCTTGAGGACCTGTGCCAAGACCTTGGTAAAGGAGCTGGCACTTGGAGATGCTCTAAAGAGAGGCTGGCTAGGACATGTGACCTTGTGAGAAGGGAAACTGGAGAAAGTGGGTTGTATGGTATGGAGACTGAAAGCTCTTGTCAGGCCTGTGCTAACTGATCTGTATATTCCAGATGTGACAGCATGGGGGTAGACTTTGATGTGAAGACCTTCTGCCACAACTTGCGGGCAACTAAGCCACCATATGAATGCCCTGTGGAGACCTGCCGCAAGGTTTACAAGAGTTACAGTGGTATTGAGTACCACCTATACCACTATGACCACGACAGCCCACCACCACCACAGCAGACTCCACTGCGCAAGCACAAAAAGAAAGGGCGTCAGTCACGACCAGCCAATAAGCAGTCACCCAGCCCCTCTGAGGTCTCACAGTCACCAGGCCGAGAGGTGATGAGTTATGCTCAGGCCCAGCGCATGGTAGAGGTGGACCTGCATGGCCGTGTCCACCGCATCAGCATCTTTGACAACCTGGATGTGGTATCAGAGGATGAGGAAGCCCCTGAGGAGGCCCCAGAGAATAGCAGCAACAAAGAGAACACCGAGACACCCACGGCTACACCTAAATCAGGCAAGCATAAGAACAAGGAGAAACGCAAGGACTCCAACCACCACCACCACAGTGCTCCTGCCAGTGCTGCTCCCAAACTGCCTGAGGTGGTGTATCGAGAGCTGGAGCAAGACACCCCTGATGCACCACCCCGGCCCACTTCCTACTACCGGTAAGGACACTAGACCCTCCTAGAGAGGTGCCGGTCTGATAGGGAACAGCAGGGTGAAGGACGCATTAGCCGTGCAAAGGGAGTGTGAACTGAATGCAGCAATAGGCAGGCACGTGCTAGGTCCTGTGTTCGTGCTTTATAGCCACCTCGCCCCTCTTTTTTTGTTTGTTTTTGTTTTAAGTTTAATTAAGGTTTGGTTTGAGGGGGTTGTTAGTTTCGGTCTTTTGAGACAGGGTTTATCTGTGTAACAGTTATTCGTGGCTGTTCTGAAACTTACTATGTAAACTAGGCTGGTCTCAAACCAACAGAGATCCACCTGCCTCTACCTCCCAAATGCTGGGGTTAAAGGCATGTGCTACCACTGCCTGGCTTGTTTTTTTGTTTTTTGTGATTTGTTTTTGAGATGGCCTCACTGTTTCTCTGACTGCCTGGAACTCAATGTAGCTCAGGCTGACCTTGAGCTGACAAGTGAGCCACCCACCTTTTGCCTTCTGAATGTTGTATGACATTGCACCAGCTATAGCCACCTCTTTATTCCCAGAACTCTCTCAAGCAGTCATTGTTCTCATTTTAGAAAGTACCAGGCCTGTCAAAAGTCACTTGCTAGAAATCTCTGAGCTGAGGTTGAGACAAGTCCTCCGAGCCTCAAAGCCACACTGTTCTCCTACACCCAACATCCCAGCTCTGATTTCTGACCCTTTTTACTTTTTCACTGTGTGGCCATGGCCTGGTGTTCTAGAAACCTATCTGCAGAGCAGGTGCAGTGTTCCTCACTAGGGCAGAAGACATTGGCTCAGAAGGTCCTAAATGCAGGTGATAAATCTGTGATGAAATGTTCTGTTACTGCTACTTGTTCTTTATCAGCTTTGTGAGTAGTGTTTCCACTGTTGACACGTTACCTCGTCAGTGACTCTTTTGTTTATTTATTTATATTTCTTTGGATTCTATTCCTTCTAAGGGCTAGTCTTAGTGGCTTCTATTGAAGTTGCAGACATTCTTAATTATTTTACAAAAATTAAATTTGTAAAAAAATTGTAAAATTAAATTTTACAAAAATTTATTTTAAAAAAGTAATTTTTTATTTGTGTGTCTACACATGCATTTTGCATCATAGCACCTGTGGAGGCTGGAGAACTACTTGTGGGGGTCAGTTCTCTCCTGCCATGCACTCTCTCCTACCTACCCACTTACCTGTCTTGCTAACCCTGAAACCACAGACAGACAAAATAAAGCTAATTCTTTTCTTTCTTTCTTTCTTTTTCCCCCCTTTTTTTGGTTTTTTTGAGCCAGGGTTTCTTCTGAAGCTTTGGAGCCTGTCCTGGAACTCCCTCTGTAGACCAGGCTGGCCTCAGACTCACAGAGATCTGCCTCCCAAGTACTAGGATTAAAGGTGTGTGCCACCACTGTCTGGCAAAGCTGATTCCTTTAACATGAGTAAAAAAAGATGTGCAGTGGGTGGGCAGTGTGGTGGTGAACTATATATAGAAATCTCAGCCACAGGATATAATGAAAACCAAGTGAGTTCTGGCTCCCAAAGCCAGGAGAGCAGTTTGTTCATTTGTCTTTATTATAAAGGCTCTTATGTAAAAGCGGCTTTTGCTTTTGTAGTCCACTTGATATTACAGTGACTGTGTATGTGCGTGTGTATTACTTTTTTTTTTCCTTGTCCAAGTTTTAGTAAGTATTTTCTCTCCTTTTGGCTGCGTTTTTCAGCCCAGTTCCCCCCTCTATGATTTTCTACTCTTTTTCTTTTCTCTTAGAATTTACTACCATGCTTCTTCATCCCCAAACGTTTAGGCCCCTTTTGGGGCCTTCCTCTCCTCTAATGGCTCTTGGCATACATAATCTGTTCTCACAAGCAGTCCAGCCCAGCTTACTCAGCTTCTATTCTTCCCACCCCCAACAGTCACTTTTCTCTAGAGGAACAGTTTTCAGCTGGTGTGCTGCAGTCAGTCGGGGTTATGTTGTTGTAATTATCATAGTTAGCAAAATTCCCTGTATTTGGAAATGATTTACTTTTGCAAAAACTTAAGAAGGTCTGAGGTCGTCACTCTAATAACATTTTCTCTTGCTCAAATTCCAGTGCACTTCTTGAGGGGGAGGGAGAGGGTGGTTTGTCAGCTAGTGTGCCAAGAATTGTACTTGACACACAGCCCACCTATCTGTGCCACAGTTTGTAATCTGGGATCCTGTGGGAGTGTGTTATGTACCATCACATACTGTCATGTGTCATGGCAAAGGAACAGCCAAGACCTGATGTTTAAGAGAACTAGTCTAAGCCTTAGAGCCATCTGGCTACCTCACACCAGCTCTGATCATACCCTTATTCCAGGAGCACAGGTTGAGCTCACCTTGGGTCAGAGGGAAAGGGCTAAGGGAGAAGCTGCCTCCTACACACATTTTAAGTCTCTTTCCTCCCTGCCACCCCCAAAATGCCTTTCAATTGAACAACAGTGAGGACCTATTTCTGTACAGTGAATCAGACATGATCCCTGCCTCTGTCTAGAGAAGAAGTTAGGCACAAGCAGCTATAATTCAAGGCAAGGTGGGTTAGGGCTATATAAAAGCTAATAATAAATTGACATCTATTGAATATGTACTCCATGCAAAGCACTGTTCTAAGTGTTTCTATTTATTAACTTATTTTATGCTTATAACAGCAATGTCAGCATTACAACTCTATAGATAAAGAAACCAAGGCCCAGAGAGTTTAAGAGGTTAAGGTCATAAACTGTCATACAGAGACAGCAAATGACCCCAGAGCTTCTCTGCACCTGGCCTGCTTGGAGGTCCACTTTCCATGTTCTGCTAGAACATGCTGTGTGCCCCATGATTTAGCCACCTCACCCCCTTTAAATACAGGGTCTCATGTATCCTAGGCTGGCCTCCAGTTCATAGTGTAGTAGCTTTGAACTCTTGAGTGCTAGGATTTACAGCTATGCCATCATACCTGGTTTTATGGGGTGCCAGGGATTGAACCAGGACTTTGTGCATGTTAGGTAAGCACTCTACCAACTGAGTATATCTCCAGCTCCTTGGCTGTTCACTTTTTTAATATCATTAAAAGTTATCATTTACTGAATATAGCCCTCGATCTTTTATCAGTAAAGCTTTGATACAGGGCAGAGCAGTGCTTTCCTGAACGTGGCCAAGTGGCAGAGACAAAGTTTAAAACCAGGTTTGTTAAAAGCCAAACTCCTGTTCTTTTCTTGTACTCTATAGTTGACAGTCCTAGAGTCTAGGTGGCCTAAGGCAGGGCAAGGTGGGTACCTGCTGTGTCACAGCCACTTAGAGCAACCCTCTGCTCTAAGCCTGCTGGTCAGAGAGTGCCAAAGTGAATGTGAAAAAGCTGGGGATAGAGACTGGATGCCAGCTCTGTCACTCCCTGGTGATAAGGCCTATCTGTAATAGGTTATTAACAATTTTTCTCAAAGCTTTACTTTCTTCATCTACAAATAAAGATGATAAGAACACTGATCTGCTAGCTGTAATGAGAACAGCTGTAACTTGGCATGGTGCCTGGCCCATAGTAAATGCCCAGTCAGTCCTAACTATTATTGTCTTTCAAGGCTATCCAGAGAACAAACACAGTATGTAGCATTTGAGAGACCCCTAGCACCTTCTGAAAGAACATCCATGGTGTCTTTGGTACTTGTCAGCTTTGCTAAAACAGGCCTGTATTCATTTGCCAATTCATTTGCCATTGTTATCCAAGGAACTGCCTTCCCCTGGCTGTACAATCCCTCATATTCCCCTGATGGGCCCTTACTATTCCAACACTGGCCCTTTTAGGAGTCTTACTGAGCCTCTATACTTCATATGATGCCACAGTGTGAGTACTAGAGAGGAAGGCCTGTGTTTATGACCAAGTGTTAGGGCACTTTCTTACAAGTAAGCTGAGCAAGTTAACTTCCCCCACATTTAGGTTTCCTTTTCTGCAAGACAGAAATGATTATAGTATCTACAAATATGGGGATGAAATTGAGGACGAAGATGAAGGTTGGGATGAGACGTGTACATGGGCAGAGGCTGAGTGCTTGGAGGCAAGCACAGTGCATTATCTGAAGGGAAAAGATATCAGCCATGTGATGTCAAACTACCTGTGTGCACTTCAGGTACATTGAGAAGTCTGCAGAAGAGCTGGATGAGGAAGTAGAGTATGACATGGACGAGGAGGACTACATCTGGCTGGATATCATGAATGAGCGACGGAAGACAGAGGGTGTGAGTCCTATCCCACAGGAGATCTTTGAGTACCTAATGGACCGGTTGGAGAAGGAGTCTTACTTTGAGAGTCACAATAAAGGTGACCCCAATGCACTAGTGGATGAAGATGCCGTGTGCTGTATCTGCAATGACGGCGAATGCCAGAACAGCAATGTCATCCTTTTCTGTGACATGTGCAACTTGGCTGTGCATCAGGAGTGCTACGGTGTCCCCTATATCCCTGAGGGCCAGTGGCTGTGCCGCCGTTGCCTGCAGTCACCTTCTCGTGCAGTGGACTGTGCTCTGTGCCCCAATAAGGGTGGTGCCTTTAAGCAGACAGATGATGGCCGCTGGGCCCACGTTGTGTGTGCCTTGTGGATCCCTGAGGTCTGCTTTGCCAACACAGTCTTCCTAGAACCTATTGACAGCATTGAGCATATCCCACCAGCCCGCTGGAAGCTCACCTGCTACATTTGCAAGCAGCGGGGCTCTGGAGCCTGCATCCAGTGCCACAAGGCCAACTGCTACACAGCCTTCCATGTGACATGTGCCCAGCAGGCTGGTCTTTACATGAAGATGGAACCCGTGCGGGAGACAGGTGCCAATGGCACCTCCTTTAGTGTCCGCAAGACAGCCTACTGTGACATCCACACACCCCCAGGTTCTGCTCGCCGCCTACCTGCCCTCTCCCACAGTGAGGGTGAGGAGGAGGAGGATGAAGAAGAAGATGAGGGTAAGAGCTGGAGCTCAGAGAAGGTCAAGAAGGCCAAGGCCAAATCCCGGATTAAGATGAAGAAAGCTCGGAAGATCTTGGCAGAGAAGCGAGCAGCAGCACCTGTGGTGTCTGTACCCTGTATTCCGCCACACAGGTACATGTGCAGTGGGCAGGAAAGGGAGGGGAAAAGCCCTCAGAGGGATTGTGGGGCCTAAGTAGAATAGCCTGCTTGCCTTCCATCAGAGCTGTGTGGAAGTGAGTCACCTACCTGACTTTTGCATTTGGAGCCAGAAACTCTGAACCTTTATCTGGTGGATAGGACATGTATTGAAGCTATCCCCCTCTCCCCACTCGAGACTGGGTTTTTAATGTACCTTTGAAGTCTGTCCTGGAACTTACTCTGTAGACCAGGCTGACCTCAAACTCACAGAGATCCACCTGCCTCTGTCTCCCAAGTACTGGGATTAAGCGTGTGTCCCTCTTTTTGATGGTGTGGTTTGTTAAGATGAAACAGCTGGTGCTGGAGAGATGGCTCAGTGGTTAAGAGCACTCGCTGCTCTTCCAGAGGTCCTGAATTCAATTCCCATCAACCAAATGGTGGCTCACAACCATATGTAATGATAGGTCGTGTTCTCTTCTGGCGTGCAGGCAGAACACTGTATACATAAATCTTTAAAAAAGTAAATAAATCTTTAAAAAAAAAAAAGGATGGAAAAATGATCTTCCCATGAAAGAATCAATAAAAAGTGGAGAGGAGAAGGCTCAGAAAGTTGTGAAGGGACTGGGATGCAGCTCAGTTGTCAGATATGCTTGATATGCTTAGTATCCATAGAGATCTGGGTTCAGTCCCCAGTACAGGAAAAAAAAAGTGGATGACATAAGCAACTTGATCATGTACCAGAGATGCTACAGTGTCCTCCATGTTCTTAAGGGCCACCTTCCCCTGCTGTAGACTATGCTCTGTGGAGTGCTGCTCAGCCAGGCAATGGTTGTCAATTGTTTTTAGCTGTCTTGTGTTGTCTGGTTGACTTCACCATAGGTTTCTATCCTTGTAATTTATCTTCACTTGATCTTAGCAAAAGGCCAACAAGTGATGAGATAGATACGTTATCTTCTCCACAGGCTCAGCCCCCGAGATCAGAGTCTAACTGTGCTTTGGGCTGCTGTGGCTGAGCAGACTTAGAAAGGCAGACTGATGTTGTTCTACCTAGTGCTGAGAGCTTGGTTTCCTCTCTGCTGTGTTGTGCCACTCAAGGCACTGTTGGTTATGCCGTAAGCCCTGAATTCCAAACTGCTCCTTCTCCTCCTCTTCTTCCTTTTCTTTTTGAGATAGAATCTCTTGTAGTAGGCTGGGCTTGAACTCCATATAGAGTCAAAGATTACCTTGAGCTTCTGGATCCTTTTCCCTCCACCTGCCGAGGCTTAGATTACAGGTGTGAGTTCTGTACCTGCTTTCCAGACCTTGTTGATGAGTGTCATGGACCCCCACATTCAGGAGCTCTTACTAGCAGTCAAGACGTAGCAGGTTTTTACTTTGTTCCCTGGTTTCCAGACTCAGTAAGATCACCAACCGCCTGACCATCCAGAGGAAGAGCCAGTTCATGCAGAGGCTACACAGCTACTGGACTCTGAAACGACAGTCACGGAATGGGGTCCCACTACTTCGGCGTCTGCAGACACACCTTCAGTCTCAGAGGAACTGTGATCAAGTCGGGGTACCGTGTCCAAATCCCTGTGGGCTGTGAAAACTAGTACCAAAAGCACAAGGACCAAAATTTGTAGTGATAGCCTCTAGCATCAAAGAGCTTAAGATTTTTCCACCTTTATATTAACCCCTAAAGCAGGCTCAGCATGAAATCTATATATTACCAGGTTGGTGAAGGCATCATTCCTGTGTGTTCATTAACTCAACAAATATGCTGAGAATTATTTTGGTGCTAGACCTTGGTAACACATAGATGGAGGTGCTATTGATAAATTACTGGGCTTTCTCCTTGGACTTGCCCTGCTCTTGGCCTAGGTTTCTTGTTAAGACTCTCCTCTGGCTCTCACCATCTTATGTCCCTTTACCTCCACAGAGAGATTCTGAAGATAAGAACTGGGCCCTCAAAGAACAGCTCAAGTCTTGGCAGCGGCTCCGGCATGACTTGGAGCGAGCTCGGCTGCTGGTGGAGTTGATCCGCAAGCGAGAGAAACTCAAAAGGGAGACGGTGAGTGCTCCTGGGCCAGTCCTGGTTCTCAAAGCAGAACACAGCTCTGGAGGAGGGAGAGTGTATGTCCCTGGCTGGGAAGCACCAAAGCCCATACTGGCATTGAGTATCCCAGCACTATGTGCTTTTAGGCCTGTGGGAAGCTGAGTATCAAAGGAGATTGCACAGAATCCTGACCTCTGATCCAGGGAGCTCAGGCCAGGAGTTCAAGGAAGGGGGACCAAAATAGATAGAGACAGCTGTCTTTCTTAGGGCCTGGATGAGAAAAACGTGTTTCTAAGCCAGCAGGGACCATCTCCTCTGCTGAGGAACTGGCCAGGGCCTGACTGATCCAGCCTTTTTGTGTGCCAGATTAAGATCCAGCAGATTGCCATGGAAATGCAGCTGACCCCTTTCCTCATCCTCCTCCGAAAAACCTTGGAGCAGCTCCAAGAGAAGGACACAGGCAACATCTTCAGCGAGCCGGTCCCTCTGTCTGAGGTAACCGAATTGGACGAAGTAAGAATCCCTTCCCCTCACTCCAACTTCTTTCTCTTCTTCTCCCAGTTGGACCCCTGCTGCAGGTCTGGCCCAGGGACTAGGTGGGGACCTTAGACATAAAGGGTTCGGTGGCTCTGGGGCAGGATGAACTAGAGCCACACGTATCACCTGGGCTCCTGTCCTCATCACAACCCAAGAACTCAGAATGGGAGGCCATCTGCACTCCTCTCCCAGAGTCTGCCAGATGAATAATCACAAGGCAGGAAGATATTTTCAGAGTGCCCAGCCCTAGAATGGGATCTTTAAAAGGCTCAGAATCTAAAGAGCCAGCTCTGAAGCCCTAGGTTCACTTTTCTCTCTGAAGCAGCAGCCTACCACGAGCCTAATAATGAGCAGGAATACAACACTACAATTTTTAGCGAATTCTCATGGCCTTTTTTTTTCCCTATTAAAGCTGCCATGGTTCCAGGAGATAGATTTGCAAGCATTTTCATCACCATTTTCCAGGAGAGAAAAATAAGGCCCAGAAAGGTTAACAGACTAAGGTCACACAGCTCAGGACTAGAACGTCCTTTGTACTACAAGCCTGCCTCTTAACTGTGGTGGGAGGAGGTTGCTAGATACATCTCAGGGGTGGCTGTTAAGAGTAGGGTTTGGGGAAATAAGATCAGATCTCCACTTAGACACTTACCCTGCTCTCCCAGGTACCTGACTACCTAGACCACATCAAAAAGCCCATGGACTTTTTCACCATGAAGCAGAACTTGGAGGCTTATCGCTACTTGAATTTTGATGATTTTGAGGAGGACTTCAACCTCATTGTCAGCAACTGCCTAAAGTATAATGCCAAGGACACCATCTTCTACAGGGCAGCGGTGCGACTCCGTGAGCAGGGTGGCGCTGTACTTCGTCAGGCCCGGCGACAGGCAGAAAAAATGGGCATTGACTTTGAGACGGGCATGCATATCCCTCACAACTTGGCCGGAGAGGAGGCCCCACATCACACTGAAGATGGTGGGTGATGGATCAGTCATCTGCATGCATAGAGGCCAATGCCAGGAATGGACGGGTCTCCAAAAGTCCCGTCTGGGGACAGGCAGTACAGGCAGAAAGCAGCTGGGCTGAGTAACAGCAGGCTCTCCCCAGGAATGCTCCCCCAAGAAGCAAGACTGGGTGAATGGATAGCTGGGCCACTATTCTGCATACTTGTGCTGCCATTTTGTAGCTCTTCCTGGGAGAAGTCGATGGGAAGAGTGGGTTCCTGCTGCCTGCCCAGGTTCAAGGGGCCCAATGGGTTGCCCTGAGCCTGACCTTTCTCCCCCCCAACTCTCCCTGGCAGCAGAGGAAGAACGGCTGGTCCTGCTGGAGAACCAGAAACACCTGCCAGTAGAAGAGCAGCTAAAGTTGTTGCTAGAGCGGCTGGACGAAGTCAATGCCAGCAAGCAAAGTGTGGGCCGTTCCCGCCGTGCAAAAATGATCAAGAAAGAGATGACGGCATTGCGACGGAAACTTGCTCACCAGCGGGAAACTGGCCGGGATGGGCCTGAGCGTCATGGTCCCTCTAACCGGGGCAGTCTGACACCCCACCCTGCAGCCTGTGATAAGGATGGACAGACAGACAGTGCCGCAGAAGAGAGCAGCAGCCAGGAGACAAGCAAAGGTCTGAACCCCATAGCAAGATGAACCCCAAAGCAAGTCAGACTTTGGCCCTGCAGTACATACTCAGCCCTGCTGTACCCTAGGCAGAGGTCCTTCCTGCACAAGTAGCTGAACTTTCTCCTTCATTTCCCAGTCAGGGGCCTCTTAGCTGCTCTCTGGCTGTTGGTATGAGTTGTTCTGAATCCCCATATCATCTCCCCAATTCTAGACATAGTAATGATCCTATATTCCCAGGGTGTTACCCTGGACATCTACCCTTCCTTTCATGTCAGGCCCCTCACCAACTCTCTTTCTCTCTTTCTCTGCTCCAGGCCTGGGTCCCAACATGTCCTCAACCCCCGCACATGAGGTGGGCAGGAGAACCTCAGTTCTGTTCTCCAAAAAGAACCCGAAGACAGCTGGACCGCCCAAGAGGCCGGGCCGGCCCCCCAAAAACCGGGAGAGCCAGATGACCCCCAGCCACGGAGGCAGTCCTGTGGGGCCCCCCCAGCTTCCCATCATGGGCTCCCTGCGTCAGCGCAAGCGGGTTAGGAGCCCCCGACCCAGTTCAAGCTCAGACAGCGACAGTGATAAGTCCACAGAAGACCCCCCAATGGGTGAGCCTCATCATCACCCAGCCCCTGCCCCAAGACAGTGAGCAGAGCTGCCATTCTTCCCAGCATACTTTGAGCTCTCCCTTCATTTCCCTGTAAAAGTCAGCTAGATAAAAGTCAGCTAGAAGGGTCCTTAGGAGTCCTTTAATCCCATCCCCTCATCCTTCTTGTGAAACTTGTGAAACTGACCCAGCCAGGTTCCCATCCGAGCCCTTCTTCCCCTTATCACTTCACCTTTTCTCTTCTCTCCTTTTTTGGGGAACTTCCTGCCCTTTAAATCCTTTGTGTCTTTAGGCTAAGGGAAGTTGAAGGTCAGTGCAGAGCTTTGGCCTGCTATGGTAGAACTGCTTAGAGCTATCTCTGCTTGGCCAAGGTTGGAGGAATTTTTCAGCCCAGAAAGAGAACCCAGACTCATTCCACCTTAACCCCTATGCTGGCTCTGATCTACATCTTTCTGACCAGTTGGTTCCTTCCCTCTTCCAAGACTTACCAGCCAATGGCTTCAGCAGTGGGAACCAGCCAGTGAAGAAGAGTTTCTTGGTGTACCGTAATGACTGCAACCTTCCCCGGAGCAGCTCAGACTCTGAATCCAGCAGCAGCAGCAGCAGTAGTGCCGCCTCAGACAGGACCAGGTACTAGCCCTGCAGATGGGAGGCAACCTGCAGGATGCCTTTCCAGGTTCTCCCATGGGAGCTAGGTGGCAGCCATTTCAGTCCAAAGGAAGGAGTTCAAATCCAAGTGTCCCTATAAAATAAATCAGATAGATCAGTCACCCTAACAGAACAGAACACACTGTCTTAGGTTAAGCTGATGTTTTAGAGCAAACTGTGCCTTATAGCTAGGATTTGGCCTTCAGACATACTTTATTTTGGTCACTAAGATGTTTCTAATAACTGAATACAGGGCTGGAGAGATGGCTTAGCAGTTAAGAGTACTGGCTGCTCTTCTAGAAGACCCTTGTCTAATTCCCAGCATCTATACAGTGTACTGGAACTCCAGTTCCAGGGGGATCGGATACCATCTTTTGGCTTTCATTAGCATTGCATACACATGATACAGACATACATGTAGACGAAATGCCTATGCAGATAAAATCAATAAAAACTGGGGTGGGGGATAGGATTAAATTTACTTAAAAGCAAAAAATGGAATCCACATAAAATTCTGTCTCTGTGTTCTCTTTAAAAATCAGAGGATCGGGTGCCGGAAAGATGGGTCGGTGGTTAAGAGTACTGCCTGCTCATCTAAAGGTCCTGAGTTCAATTCCCAGCAACCACATGGTGGCTCACAACCCTCTGTAATGAGATCTGGTGCCTTCTTCTAGCCTGCAAGCATGAATGTAGGCAGAATACTGTATACACAATAAATAAATAAATCTTTAAAAAAAAATCAAAGGATCCTTTTGGGTGGTGGTGGCACACACCTTTAATCCCAGCACTCAGGAGGCAGAGACAGGGGAATCTCTCTGAGTTTAAGGCTAGCCTGGTCTACAGAGTGAGCTCTAGGACAGCCAGGGCTATTCAAAGAAACCCTATCTCAAAAACGCAGGAAAGAAAAATCAGAAAGAGCTGGGTGTGGTTGCTCATACCTATAACCCCAGCACTTGGGAGGTTGAGGTAGGATTACTGCAAGCTAAAGGTCAGCCTAGGTTATGGAATAAGTTCTGGGCCAGCCATGGCTACATATGTAGCAAGACCCTGTCTGAAGGACTGGGGATGTAGCTCCTTGCTGGAACACTTGTCTAGCTTGTGTGAAGCCCTAGGATTGATCTCAAGCACTTCAGAACAGTAAATTAAAATAGAAGATCTGGCCGCTCTTGTCAGCATTGCTTATAGACAGGCATGTTTTCCACTTGGTGACATTAGTCTGATTACTAGCCTAACCCTGAAGAGTGTGTTGAATTACAAACTTTATACAGTCTCTGCTTTTCAAAAGTCCAGATTTGAGTGCTTAACAAGGAGAGGACCCCTGAGCCATGTAATTTTTCATTTTCCCCTCTGAGTTGCATTCTAATTGTCTTTCCATAGCACAACACCCTCAAAACAAGGCCGGGGCAAGCCCTCCTTCTCTCGGGGCACATTCCCAGAAGACAGCAGTGAAGATACCTCAGGCACTGAGAATGAGGCCTACTCCGTGGGCACTGGCCGCGGCGTGGGCCACAGCAGTAAGTACCCTCACCCAAAGTCAGGGGTGCTGGGGACCCAGTTTCAAGGCCTTGCCAGCCCCCCAGCTGCTGATCCACCTCCTCTCTCCCATTCCTGTGAAGTGGTAAGAAAGAGTCTGGGTCGTGGAGCTGGCTGGCTGTCAGAGGACGAGGACTCCCCATTGGATGCTCTGGACCTTGTGTGGGCCAAGTGCCGAGGTTATCCATCATATCCAGCTCTGGTAGGCCTATGGTTTCTCTTGTCCTTACCCCTGCTTTCCAGCCCTAGGACTTGGAATCATAAAGTGTAGCCTTGCCCTTTCCCTGCCAACTTATAGAGCACAGGGCTCCTTAGCAGGTTGACTGTTAGACAGATGTAGCCTGAGTACCCCAGAGAGATCCCAGTCAGTTTTCCATCTCTCCCTATTTTTTCTCTTGCCCCCAGGCTCTGAAATAATACGGCAAGGTCAACACTACAGCCCCAGTAACATATTCTTCAAATTCTTAGGTAGTGCTAGCTTTGGGGAGGAAGTGACCTAAACCAAACTGGGCTTGTATTATACTCTCAGATCATTGATCCAAAGATGCCCCGAGAAGGTATGTTCCATCATGGGGTTCCCATCCCTGTACCACCATTGGAGGTTCTAAAACTTGGGGAACAGATGACACAGGAAGCCCGAGAGCATCTCTACCTCGTTCTCTTCTTTGACAACAAACGAACCTGGTAAGGAAACGGGTGCATTTGGTGTGACTTAAAGCCACAGATATAAATACAGCCATCTGTGATGTGGGGGCAGATTGTCAAGAGACTCAGCAACAGATTATTACAAAGTATTGGGCAGGGGGCACGCTTAGAATAGCTCTAAGCAAAAGGGTGTGTTTGTCCTGAGCCTGATGGGCTGAGTGGGCAGTAGCTGGCAAACAAGCTGTAACTAGAAACTAAAAGACCATCAGTGACTGGCAAAGTTAGGGTGGCTCCCAGCTCATGCTCAGATGACTTCTAGACTTATTGTTCCACTTCTTCCTTTATAGTAACAAGATGGGGAAAAAGCACGCATAAACATTTTGGCTTTATACTCAGAAGGCAGAGGCAGGCAGATCTCTGAGTTCGAGGCCAGCCTAGTCTACAGAGTGAGTTCCAGAATAGCAGGGCTACAGAGAGAAAACATGTCTCAAAAGACAAAAACAAAATTTTCGATTTTAAATCTCTCTTGTCAAACTTTTGTTAATTGCCTGCAGATAGTCTCCCTGAAACAGCTGGGACAGGATATACCTCTTGAGACTTTTTGCACCCATAAAGTGCCCTGTAGAATTATACACTGTAGAATTAATATGTCTTCCCAGTGAGAAATCATTCCTCACACTTAAGAAATGAATAAAGGAAAATCTCTTTTAACAGTAGCATGCAACTGGTTCTGGCTCATGCACAAAAGGGAACCAGCTTCAAACAGAACATTTTACCAGCTTAAATAGGCTTTAGATTTATAACATTCCACATACACTGTTATCCTTAAATCTCTTCCAAGTCATGACCCCACCCAGGTTACACTTTCAACAATTTAAAGAGAGGTAGGAGACTACAAGTCTGGTCACTTGGGCAAATGGGAGATTTATACAACAAAAAATTACCATAATTATTTAAGTACACCAATGTTGTTCTTTTCTGGATAGTTCCAACCCAGAGTCATCTTGCCTACTTGGCAGAATTATGCTTTTCCTGATAACAGGTTCACTTAATGGCAGACCAGACATTAATGGTGGCTGTCACTTGCACTGCCACCTTACGATGCCCCTTAGAGGAATGTTCTTTGATATGGGAATGGGCCTAATGGCTGGTTTTACATCATTGTTGCCTCATTTTGTTCTGGAAATGGATATTAATCTTGAGGAACCAACATTACCAGAAACATTTTCTCAGCAACTCTGGACTGCCATAATGGTCTAAGAGTTTCTCTCTGAGACAGGGTTTCTCGGTAGCCAGGGATCCTGTCCTGGAACTTGCTTTTTAGACCAGCCTGGACTTGAACTCACAGAGGTCCGCCTGCCTCTTCCTCCTGAGTGCTGGGATTAAAGGTGTGCGCCACCACCGCACAGCTTTCCTACAGTTTCTAACATGTCTGGTTAGTCCACTACTCACCTTCCAGTCAGTCATATTGGAGGCAAAACTAACTCCCTTAGCTAACTTCTACTTTGTGTAACTTAATATTTCCTAAGCAAGTCTTTTAGTATCCTTTGTAGCATCAGTTTTATTACTTCAGGTTTCTCCCATGTCAGTTGTTCCCCCTACTATAACTGTTGACTGGGCTATTCTTTTCAATACACTACACAGTCCTTTGAGAGCAGAGATGCTGAGAATCAGGCATTTCTAAATGCATAGAGTGTGGAATAGCTAGTACTTGTTCCCCCTGAAATCCATGCCTTATCTCATCTTCACCTTGTCTGACAGGCAATGGCTGCCCAGGACTAAACTCGTTCCTCTGGGTGTGAACCAGGATCTAGACAAAGAGAAGATGCTGGAGGGCCGCAAGTCCAACATCCGCAAGTCAGTACAGATCGCCTACCACAGGGCTCTGCAGCACCGTAGCAAGGTGCAGGGTGAGCAGAGCAGCGAGACCAGCGATAGTGACTGATACTGTCAGAGCCCAGCTTCAGTGCTCTGTGACCTCTCTCCTTCCCTTTGCTCACTGTCCTGGAGTGATGCCGCCCTCTGCACTGATTCATTCCTGGTCTTGGGGCCAGTCTCAGGGGAAGTTGGGTAGGGGAGGTCCCTCCTGCCCTGAGTGCAGCTGGACTGTACAAAACACTCCAAGGGCCCATGGCCACTCAGTGCAAGGAGAGGAGAGATCCCACAGGTCAAAAAGAGCTCAAGACCTCATGGTATTGTAGGTCAGGGTGGTGGGAGACGGTTAGAATACTGCATAAAACAGGCCATACCACCACCCCTACCTGCTTTGCCAGGGGAATTCATAACTGCCTAGAGGCCTGAGGCCCTTGCAGGTGGTAAGGTAAGCCAGCATTATCCCAGCCTAGCAGTGGGACTGATGTCTGTCTAGCCTAGAAGAGGGGCACTAGGTGACCCCTCCCCTGCTGCTGTAAATACTGTAATTATCGGAGAATTTAAATTATTCTCATTTGTAACTGCGTTTCCGGGTCGCGCCAGAGTCATTTGGTACTAAAAAAGAGAAAAAGAAAAAAAATAATGGAGCTTGTCTCTATGTCCTTTCTTTTTCCCCATAGAATCCTCCCTACCTTTCAAACTGGTTTGTATTTATTTCAAAGGAAGAAAATATATTGATTCTTAGAAAATAAAGTCTACTTAGAATTCTTTTTTCTTGCCTTCTACCATGGCAGAAGGATTCAGAGGAAGAGATCTGTGCCTCATGGATGGGATGTTCTTGAGCTGACTACTGTGTGTGCTAATCATAAGACAGCACATCAGCAAGCTAGGTACGGTGGCACAGTCCTGTAATCCCTGGATTTGAGGTGCTGAGGCAGGAGGATTATCATGAGTTCAAGCCCGGGCAAAATAACATAACAAGAACCTGTTTTTTAAAAGTTTCTACAACAAAACTGAAAGTATATTTCTTATGCCCTGAGTGTCAGGCACTGACTTAAGTACCTACAAATACATAAATTGTTTCTAATCCCTGCAGTAACTATGGGGTGGGCTAATTAATAATAGGCCAGTTACCTCCACAGTGACAGGCCCATATTAAGTAACTGTAGGTACACTGTTGTGTAATCTTCACAGTAATTATGGGGTGGGTTAATAGCAGGTTGGTTATCTCAGATGCTGAGGTTTAGAAAAATGAACTAACTTGCTAAAGTTCTTACAACTAAGAAGTTGCAGAGCTAGGATTTAAATTCAAGATCATTTCTCTGGAAAGCTGGCTCTTCAGCAGAGTCCATTGCTGATTCCCTTTGTGGATGCCTTCAAGTCCTTTATTAGGACCATAGCTTAAGTGCTTCAAACACTACAGTTGAGACCGCAATTGGAAACAGTAGGGCTGTACAAGACTGTTCATACACATTCGAACACTTGTTGGAAGGAATGCCTTCTGAGTGCCAGGCACCTGGAAGGTGACATGCCTATAGTGGGGTTACCAAAGTAAGATGTGGCTGCCCCAGTTCTTGCAGCTACTTAGGAATGAACTGAGACAAAAATTCCCATTTATTTAATGTTGATGCTGAATGTGATCTAGCGGGTGTGCTGTGCTTTGGTGTACATAGGACACAAAGATAAATCAGCAGCAGACCTTGCCCTCGAATCTGTAGTCCAATAATTTAGGTACAAATACCAAAAATTTCTGTTAAGTGGAAAATGTCCTCATGTGTCAGGCTAATGTCTCAAGTTCATGCCTCCTAGCCTCCAGCATTTTTTAATATCTTCGAGAAAATTATAAGTGATATAGTCATTTTTGGGTCAAGGTGACGTGCTGGTAGTTGAATTGGTCCGTTAGGCAGGGATGGCACATTTGGAGCCGCATGCCAGGAGATGGAGGGGGACAGCGCTAACAAGAGGATGCTCTGGGATTCACTCACACTGCCTCAGAAGAGAAGAGGCTCTTTGGCGAAAGGCTTGAGCAGGGGAGGATGAGGTAGGTTCTTGTGGTTTGTTTCTTGAGACAGGGTCTCGCCAGGTAGCCCAGCCTACTTCAGCTTCGAACATGCGGCCATCCTCCCGCCTGCCTCTGCCTACCTAGTGCTGGGACGACGTGAGTGTACCACCACGCCCTGCAAAGATGTGACTCCAGAGCGGGCCAGCCCGAGAAGTCGCAGGCCCTGAGATCACACCGAAAGCCCTGAGATGGCAGAGTCCGGCCGCCGGCGACTAATCGCCCACAGCGAGGCTGGCACACCAACCGCTAAGGCGCCTCAGACAGGCCCGCCCACTGGGCCACACCCGAGTTCTCATTGGCGCCTCTCACTTTCTCCTCGGATTGGCTACCTCTAGAATCAAATAACCCGGGGGTTGGATCTACTTCCGGTGACAGTAAACTGGGACCCGGAAGAGCCTCACTGACGCGGCTTTCCAAAACTCTTACGGACGCGCCGGAGGAGGAGGAGGCAGGAGTCGGGAGGCTTTGGGGGCGGGGCCACGTCAGGAGGAAGAGGCGGGGCTTGCTCCACAGGCCTGCAGAGTGGGCAGGGTAGGTCTTTGGTTTCCTGCAGGAGGCCGGCCTACTTGGAGAGGGAGACTCAAACGGGGACCGGCCTTCCACCAGATCCAGAGTCTAGGACACAAGGTCCTACCCCCTGAGGGGCCGTGGTCACTTGCGAGCGAGGCCTTAGGGTTCGGGAAGGTCGGGTTCTGAGTAGCCGGGCCGTGATGTGCGGGAGGCTGCTATCCGAATGCTATTTGGCTCTTGTCTGCTTGGCAGCATGAGGCATCGCACCCTAATCTCCAGCCCGGGCCTCTGGGCCTCTGTCCCGTGTCCACGCTCCGAGCTGCGACTGGACCTGGTTTTAGCTTCTGGACAGTCCTTCCGGTGAGTGTCTGCGCTTGGGCGGACCCTTCCCTGGGACGCTGACCCCTCCATGCCGCCCACCGGGAATGCAAAGAATGATGAGAGTAAGAATGTTGGGAGTGATGGGTGAGGGAGAGCGCACTTTGGAGAATCAGCACTGGTGGAGAGCTTGTTACCTCCTGAGTGAAGCAGATGTGAGCGTGCAGGGCTGTGAGGAGCAGTAAAAGTCAGTGGGGAAGCTGAGGGATGCAGCTCAGTGATGAGTGCTTGATTTTTATGCACAGGGCTCTAGGTTCAGTCCCCAGTACCTTTTTTTTTAATTATTATTATGAAAACATACTCTTTTTTTTTTTTTTTTTTTTTGATTTTTCGAGACAGGGTTTCTCTGTAGCTTTTGGAGCCTGCCCTGAAACTAGCTCTTGTAGACCAGGCTGGACCCGAACTCACAGAGATCCGCCTGCCTCTACCTCCCGAGTGCTGGGATTAAAGGCGTGCGCCACCAACGCCCGGCGAAAACATACTATTTTTACTTTATAACTAATAAATCGGTTTTTGGGTGGAACATTTGTAAAACAGTAGGGACCTTAAAGAGCCCAAGATGGGTAACTGAGTGCTAGAATTGTCTGCTGGGTCTCAGGTGGAGGGAGCAAAGCCCTGGGCACTGGAGCGGCGTGCTGGCGGATCAAGTATGGACACTGACTCAGACCGAGGAGCAGCTCTATTGCACTGTGTACCGAGAAGACAAGAGCCAGGCCGGCAGGCCCACCCTAGAGGAGCTGGAAGCCTTACACAAGTACTTTCAGCTGGATGTCAGCCTGGCTCAGCTGTATAGCCACTGGGCTTCTGTAGACTCCCACTTCCAAACAGTGGCTCAGAAATTCCAAGGTCAGTACAAGAGGCAGGGATGGTGGCTTTTGTACATTGGTTAACTCACAGCTCTCTAACTTAGCTCGCCCTCTGTAAAATGGAGATACAGGGCCAGTGAGATGGTTCAGCAGATAAAGGCGCTTACCAGGCAAGCCTGATGACCTTGTGTTTAAGCCTAGAGCTCACAGTGGAAGGAGAACCCATTACCTGAAGTTGTCTTCTGACCTCCACGCGGAAGCCAAGGCTCTCAGTATGCCCACGCTCATATGTTCATGTTGATAACAAATAAATAAAATTTACTTATTAAAGTGATTAGACTGGTGTTTAGTACATTGCTGTTGTTATTATGGTCATGATGATGATGACCACCACAGTGAAAGTCTAATCCTGGCTATGTGTCCTGAAGCAGGTGACATCATTCATTCTGTCATTGTATACAAGAGCGCATTTGCTATAGGGAGGAGGAAAATGGACACAGAGCCCTGCTCCTATGGTGATGGCATGGTGTCCTTTCTTCCTCAGTGGAATGGGGTAGTCTCTCAGACCTCACAAGATGCCACGAGCACGAGTGGTCTAGCATTGATTTCTCTCCCCCATATTCTCCTTCGTCTCCCTAGAGGCTCTAACTGTAGTGTCTGATGTGGAGGGATTCCAGGAAGCCAGTCCTTAAACAGATGTGTCTCTTACCCCTGCCTTTCTGATTTCTAGGTGTGAGATTGCTGAGACAGGACCCCACGGAATGCCTTTTCTCCTTCATCTGTTCCTCCAACAACAACATTGCTCGAATCACTGGCATGGTGGAACGGCTATGCCAGGCCTTTGGACCTCGACTCGTTCAGCTTGATGATGTCACTTATCATGGCTTCCCCAGCCTTCAGGCCCTGGCTGGTGAGTAGGTGGGTCCTCCTGAGCACTTGGATAGGGAGACCTGTTCAGTTCTCCCCAAGCGAGCTGCTCCTGTCTCAGAACTTCCCACCATCCCAACACTGTCTCCATCCTGAAATACCAGCGCTTCACTAGTTGGCTGTTTGCCAGTGTATCCAGTACCTCATTAGGGAAACATCTGTACACAGTGTTCAGTAGCTTAGGGTTACAGGCATGTGATCTGAGACATACTGCCTAGATCTGAATCCTAACTCTGACCCTTAAAAATGTTTAGCGTGTGTGTGCTTCAGACCCAAATCTGTGAAATGGAAAATAATGTTACATATTCTGTCTGTCAGAATCGTGAGGATGGAATAAAGGGAGATACGTCCTGCATCTAGCAGAAAATAAGTGGAACATCCAAGCTGTTGTCACTAAAGTGAACCCAGCTCACTTGTCCTATAAGGCAAGTGTATTGGTTAGCAGATATGAGGACTAAATTAGATGAAGTGCTTAGGGACTAAGCAGCAAGAAGCCTGCCTGCCTTGGTACATTCTCAAACGGGGTGTCTTTTGGTGCAAAGAAGGGTCTTAAGTCTCTGCTCTTGGTCTTTGCTGGGAGGTGGTGGTGCACACCTCTAATCCCAGCACTCAGAAGGCAGAGGCAGGTGGATCTCTGAGTTTGGCTTAATTTATTTGTGGATTGGGAATGTCAGTTTCTATTTGGAAGGGTTTGGGGGTGGATGAATCAATGGTGAGGCGTTGAAAGGAATGAGTTTAAGAGCACAGGCACTACTGCCTCCACCTGAGAGATCCTATCTCCACCATGCCCTTTCTTTGTGTTGGGGGTGGGTCAGTAGGTGAGGAAGTGGGTAATGTTTGCACATATGTGCATGTATGTGTGCATGTGCATGAATGCATGTGTCTGTGGAAGTCAGAGATCAATGTCAGGTATTTTCCTCAATTGCTTAGGTTTTTGTTTTTTCTATTTTAAAAATATTTATGTTCAGCCAGGCGATGGTGGCGCATGCCTTTAATCCCAGCACTCGGGAGGCAGAGGCAGGTGGATCTCTGTGAGTTCGAGACCAGCCTGGTCTACAGAGCTAGTTCCAGGACAGGCTCCAAAGCCACAGAGAAACCCTGTCTCGAAAAACCCCAAAAAAAAAAAAAAGTTTATGTTCTATGTACGAGTGTTTTGCCTGCATGTATATATGTGCACAGTATACACATGCCTGGTGCCCACAGATGTCAGTAAAAGATGTCAGATCCCCTAGAACTGGAGTTACTGATGGTTGTGAGGTAGCATGTGGAAGCTAAGAACTGTAGCCTGGTTTTCTTCAAGGGCAACAAGTGCTCTTAACTGCTGAGCCAGCTCTCTAGCCTACTTAGCCCCTCTACGCCCTTATTGTTTTCTCTGTAAAATATGCAACATAATGGTGCTGTCCTTAGGATCCTTAAGTAAGCATAATGCGCTTTGCCAGTCAGTGTGTAACACGCAGCCCTTGCTGTTGCTATAATTTATTCATGAGTTTATTTTGTGAGTATGTGCATGTGCAAGTACACACAACTTTTCAGATGTCGGTTCTTTCTTTTGGGGCAAGTCTCTTGTTTCATTACTGCGCTGCATGTCCCAGCTGGCTGGCCTGTGAGCTTCCAGGGGATTCTCCTATCTCTGCCTCCCCTCTCACCTGAGCAGTGCTGAGATTACAGATGTGAACCTCCATCTGGCTTTTTATGTGGGCTCTGGGAATTGGGCTCAAGTCACTAGGCTTATGCAACAATTGGATTTACCTGCTGAGCCATCTACCAAACTTCTGCATCAGGTTTCTAGGCCATGGATGTGAGTGCTTCTTGAATAAAACTGGGCTTCCTCCAGAGCAGGAGTCCTCAACCCCTGTTTCAGACCCCAACACAGAGGAGGTACTAAGGGAACATTTATGGGGACAGAACTCAGGTCTTAACTGTTTCTTTTCATATCCAACTGTCCACTGACTCATAGAGGACAGTAAATAGGAAAGAAGTGCCTAGAAAAGCATTGGAGTGGGGAGATATTATATACTAACCTGATAACAAGAACAAAGCGAGGATACCCGACCCCTCCTTTCCTCTCTGCCCCCACAGGTTCAGAGGCAGAGGCTCACCTCAGAAAGTTGGGCCTAGGGTACCGGGCCCGCTACGTATGTGCCAGCGCCAAAGCTATCCTCAAGGAGAAAGGTGGGCTGGCTTGGCTGCAGCAACTTCAAGTGGCCCCTTATGAAGAGGCCCACAGGGCCCTTTGCACCCTGCCCGGGGTGGGCGCCAAGGTGAGGCCCTAGAGAGGCAGGACATGCCGTATTCACCCACACTGAGAGTGGAGAGGTGGAAACAAGGCAGACCTGAGTATCCAGGGAAGCCTGGCTCCTGGAGGAAGTGCAGGAAGGACAAGAGTAACAAATGTTTTAACAGAGATGAAAGAATGGAGTATAAAAGAGGCTGCCCTTTGGATACACTTTTAGAAAGGCCCTTTGTGTCCGTGCATTTATGTGCACTCTGTGTGTGTGCAGAGATTTCCACAGGGAAGAACAGGGAAGTTGGTGCTGGTTACTTTGGGAAGACAAATGGAACAATGTCTCTATTTTTCATTTTTTCTTTTCTTGAAATTCCATGTGTTTATAGAATGTTGTGTTGCTATCAGTAGATTTATCTAGCAGACAATTGGAATTTATAACTTACCTTTATCTTTTTATACTCCTCTGTGACTTAAAATTAATTTTCAGAACTAGATAAGTGGCCCAAAGGTTAGGAACACTTGCTGCTCTTCCAAAGGACCCAGGTTTGATTCCTAGCACCCATGTCAGGTGGCTTATAAAATGAATTTTTGGTGCTGGCCCCCAAGCCTGACAACCTGAGTTCAGTCCCCGAGACCCACATGGTAGAAGGAGAAAACTGATTCCCGTAGTTGGTCTTAGACCTCCCTCAGACCCCTGCCCCACAAATAGATCAGAACGTACAATTTTTAAATTTTTAAATGGATTTTCACTTAATTTTGAAATAAAAGAAAGTATTTTTTTTTTTTCTGTATTTGTGTATTTTGCCTGTATGTATGTTTGTCTACCACTTGCATGTATGGTTCCAGGAGGCCAGAAGAGGGTGTCAGATCTGGAGTTACAGACAGGTGTAAGCTACCATGTGGGTGTTAAGAATAGAGCCCAGGTCTTCTGAAAAAGCAGCCAGTGTTCTTAACTGCTGAGCTATCTCTCCAGCCCCACTGACTTAAAGAATCTTTTTTTTTAAGGTTTATTTATTCACTATGTATGTATACAGTATTCTGTCTGCATGTATGCCTGCAGGACAGAAGAGGGCACCAGATCTTGTTACAGATGGTTGTGAGCCACCATGTGGTTGCTGGGAATTGAACTCAGGACCTCAGGAACAGCAGGCAGTGCTCTTAACCTCTGAGCCATCTCTCTGACTTACAGAATTTTTAATGGAACAGGGCAGTGGTGGTACATACCTTTAATCCCAGCACTTGGGAGACAGAGGCTGGTAAATCTCTTGAGTTCAAGGCCAGCCAGTTTTCTTTCTTTGGTCTCTCTCCCTCTCTCTCTCTCTCTCATGTATACAGTGTTGTATGCCTGCACACCAGAAGAGGGCACCAGATCTCACTACAGATGGCTGTGAGCTTCCATGTGATTGCTGGGAACTGAACTCAGGACATTCCTGTGTAACAGCCTCACTGTCCTGGCTTTGTAGATCCAACTGTCCTCGAACTCACAGAGAGCTTTCTGCCTCTGCCTCTCAAGTGTTGGGATTACAGGTGTGTGGCACCACCACCTGGCTAAGGCTCAGGTTTCTTATCTCTGTAAAGAGTATGCTCATACCTTCTCCCCAGGTTATGTGAGCGTATGGCCTACACAGGTGCTCACTCCGGAGCACATCTCCGTGAAGCTTATTTTTAGTAGTAATGGGTAATTGCTGCATATTGACTGAACAGGCAGAACAGTGCTACCTTGGTGGAAAGAGGAAGCAGATGGCTTTGGATGCTGGCCAGATCCTGCCATTCCTCCACACAACAGTTCTCTCTTTGTCTAAGGTGGCTGACTGCATCTGCTTAATGGCCCTTGACAAACCCCAGGCTGTGCCTGTGGATGTCCATGTATGGCAGATCGCCCAGCGTGACTACGGCTGGCAACCTAACACATCCCAGGCTAAGGGCCCGAGCCCTCTGGCCAACAAAGAACTGGGTGAGGAGAACGTGTGATGCTGGGGCATTGGGCTGAGGTTGGAGAATTTCTGCATTCTTAATCATCTCTCCCATACTCCCCATCTGAGGATGGAGGGCATGTGGATCAATTAATGTAGCCTCCTTAATTGATCCTTAGGAAACTTTTTCCGGAATCTCTGGGGACCTTATGCTGGCTGGGCCCAAGCAGTAAGTATACCTAGCTCAGACCCTACAGGACTTCTCCCTCAGCCATGCTTGACCCCTGGACTCTTCAGCCACCTATTCCCATGACTCCCCCTCCCACCCCTCCCCAGTTTATTTTCCATTGACCCCAGCCTGACCTCAGCAGCCCCTCCTTTCCATAGACTCTTTGTGCCCCTTCCCACAGGTGCTGTTCACTGCTGATCTACGCCAACCAAACCAGGCTCGGAAGCCACCAGCAAAGCGCAGGAAGGGCTCTAAGAGACCGGAAGGCTAGGTAGGACCCAGGGGACAAAAGATGTCGTTAGTATCTTTCCCTTTGTTCTCTACTTCTCTTTCCCCACCCAGTTTCACGCCAAGAAGAGTGACCACTCCTACCTCAGAGGCCAGCACCCCCAAATCAAGCAGTTTTTACAGCAGGGGCGAGGGAACTGTTTGAGGCAACAGGACTGTCTTGTTTTATCTTCCCTTTATTACAAGAAGGAACAATAAAATAGAAACATTTGTATGGAAAATGCAGTGAGGAGTGAGAGGGAAGGGGTGAGGAGGGATGGGGTAAGAAACTCCCCAGTTCTGGGCTGAGGAGGAAGCAGGCTGCCCCCAACCCCTCCCATGAAAGAAACCCTGACTTCCTTGATGTTCAGTCCATGGCCCTAGAGCTTGGGGGTGGAGCAGAGGGCAGCTCCGAGCCTGGCTCCACACAGCAGTCTCGGCAGCAACAGCCAGCTGCTGGCCCTGTGTGGAGAAGAGAGCAGAGGTGGCTGTAGAGCGGCTCCAGCTCCAGGCTTACGTTTCTTCGTGGACCACCTGTCCCCACCCACAGGACCCTGGTGCTTACCCCCAGCCATTGGTGTCAGCAGCTCCCCGTGGCTAGCTGTCTGTCCCTGCCCCTCCTGGCTGGTGCCCAGCTGCAGCTTCCTCATGTGCCGAACCACAGCCGTGGCATTGAAAGCTTGCTGTGGAAGAAGAGGGGGGAGGACTGCTGAAAGGGTGCCTTGAGGGCGGTGGGTCGGCAGGAGTCTCACATGTTACTCAGTGACTCCCTAAGTCCTCCAAAGAAACCCTATAAGGCCTTACTAAATTATATTCAGTCTTACATACAAGCACATGTATGGTGTGTACAAAGGAATTCATAGTCCTGTGATAAACAACGTAACAATGTGTCAAGCACAGCTCTGAGCACACTGCATGGTTATTCATTTAATCCTCACAGAGTTCTGTGAGGTAGCACTTTTTATTTGGTTTTGGCTTTTTGTATTTTGTTTGGTTTTGGTTTGGTTTGGTTTGGTTTATGGTTTTTCGAGATAGGGTTTCTCTGTAGCTTTGGAGCCTTTCTCAGAACTCCTTCTGTAGACCAGGCTAGCCTCAAACTCACAGAGTTCCACCTGTCTCTGCCTTCCAACTACTGGAACTAAAGGTGTGCACCACTACCCCCCAGTCCCAAGTACTGAGATTAAAGGTGTGTGCCACTGCACCTGACTCTGGCAAGCACTATTAATAGCATTGATTTCTTTTATTTTTTTTTTAATGGTTTGTCATGTAGCCCAGGCTGTCTTCCAGTACTATCTCTATCGCCTGAGTCCTGGGACTATAGGAATGTGCCACCACCGTGCCCACTTTTAATGTGATGCTAATGCTCCCACTCAGGGTTTTGTGCATGCTAGGCAATCACTCTGCCAGCCGAGCTATATACTCACCCCCCGCCCCCTTTTGAGGCAAGGTTTCACATACCCCAAGCAGACTGACCTCACCCTCCCCAAGTGCTGGAATGGCATTAATTCCAAAGGAGAAAACTGACATGCAGAAAGGTTGAGTAATTTACATACTTGTTTCTCTCATTTTATATTCCCTTTATCCACCTAGATGTCCTACATGTCTCTCAAGTTGACCATGTCTAAAATTAAACCTCCTCAAGACATGTTTCTGCTCCTAGGGTCAGTATCGTGGTCCACATTGTCCCCAGCCAGAAGGTTGGGGCAGCCCTTAACATCTCACTCCCTCAGCATGCCTCCCATCTTTCCTTGTGAGCCTACCTCCTGCTATCAACCACCCTGTGTTCTTCTTGCTGCTTCTGAGTCAAGCCCCACTATCTGCTACGTCTCTGATACTGTTGGGCCTCCCAGACTTCCCTCCTTGCCTTCTCTGCATCCCGAAAGAAGATCCTTCTTCAGGACAGGTTCCTGCTGTCGGTCTTTCTGGGACCATCTTCTATAACAGGTGGGGGCCCCACTGCAGCATGCAAGGATCTCAGTGACCCCTACCAGCTTCTGCAACCTGGGCTCTTGATATTTAGTTCCCCTAGTTCCTCCAGCCCCTCTAGTTCAGCAGGCTTGACATTCGGCCACACTCTTAACCAGGCCTCTTTGCACCCCTGGTCCCTCTGCCTCAGGCATATTCTCCACACCTGGTTAATTACTAGTCAACCAACAGATCTGTGACCACCTCTCTGACCCTTCTTGGGTCCCATGGGCTATGAATCCTGGAGAGTAGGACTGCCCCTCTAGAAATGAACTTTAGAGGTCAAGTGGCCTCTAAAGTCCAGAACAAAGGAGATTCTCTGGAAAGCCTCCCTGGGCATGTCCTGCTTGCATTTGGTACTGGATGCTGTGTAAGTGGAATCTAGGGAGGATCAAGGATTAGGAGTATATGCTAACCTTCCACTTGCTCTTGGCAAAGTTCTTCTTGATCTGCTCGCTCACTGACTGGTGGATATTCTTATCCAGAGCTGTATCTCCTGCAATCCTAGAATGGGAGAATATGTGGATTTGCCTGTGAGGCTGGAGGCAGGCCTGGGGCCCCCAGGTCCCACCCTAAATCGTTTGGAGTGGGAGCTCTCACCATGGGTGTTGCAAGGCTTGCTCACAAGTGAACCTCTTCTCCGGGTCTTTCTCCATCAAGTGCCGTATGAAATCTTTGGCTGAAGCCCCAAGACAAAAGTAAAGCTGCAGCATGACCATGCCCATGGACACCCCCAAGACAGTGCTCAGTCCCTCTGATCTCACCTGGCAACGAGGCCTACTCTGCTTATGCATCACCTCACACACCCCAGCCTTCCCGCTCCCTCCTTTCTTGAGAACATATTTACAGAAGAATCCACTCACACTACTAATGGAAAGTTGTGATGTGTGGCCATCACAAGCTGGTCCCTAACTGGGACATGAAATGGGAGGTGGAAGTGTGCTGTTTAAGCCTCAGGGAAGGCAGCATTGGGGGACAAATAGAGGGAACCTAAGGTAAAACATGATACTAGCTTCTAGTCTGGGATTAGGAGATACGACAGAAGACAGACAGCGGGGAGACCCCGAGAGCAGATGAAGAAGGCAAAAGACCCAATACCAGAGTCAGAGATGTCGTCCCAGTAAGGAGAGTCAAACTCATACTCGGCCTTCAGTATCTGTTCAAAGAGTTTGGCATCATTTTCATCGTAGAAGGGCGGGTAGCCACAGAGCCTGGGCAGAGAAAAACCCATGTCAGCTTTAATTCATTGACTTGGGGGGTTGGGGCTTTGGGACAGCACCAAGAACCAGTCAGAACCCACAGGAAATTCTCTTCCTTGCCTTGCCCACTTCCATCTGGCAGTCTGGCCTCTGTCCCTTGAGCCTACTGTCCTAAGCACCTTTGTATTTGACATTCTACCCACACCTAAATTGTCTGGGTCCTTTACATCATTCAAAAGCTGTTCATATGTCACCTCCACAAAGAGCCCTTGACTATCCAAAATGACATCTATCTCCATCTCCTACTGTGCTTGGTTTTTCTTCATTGATTTAGCAGGTGACAGTATTTTATAGATTTGTTTACTCATTGATTCTATGTGTCAACTCTCTCTTTTTTGTTTGTTTGTTTTTTGAGACAGGGTTTCGCTGTAGCTTTAGAGCCTGTCCTGGAACTAGCTCTTGTAGACCAGTCTGGTCTCAAAATCACAGAAATTCACGTGCCTCTGCCTCCAGAGTGCTCAGATTAAAGGCGTGCACCACCATTTGGTTCTATGTGTCAGCTCTTAAGGGCAGGCACTTGGTTTGGTGCTAAATCCTTGGTGTTTACACAGTGTTGGAAACACTTGTCGTTTTGTGTGTTTGTGTGTTTGTATATGATATTTTGCCTGCATGCAAGGCTATGCACCATGTATATGAACCCACAGAGACAAAAGAAGGCACCAGATTCCCTGGAACTAGTTACACGTGGTTGTAAGCCACCATGTGGGTACTGGGAATTGAACCTGGGTCCTCTGGAAAAACAGAAAGCACTCTTAACCACTGAGCCATCTCTCCATACCCCTGTTAGTATTTAGCTGGTAGTTATAACTACAGAAGGAGGGGACAAAGCAGGGAAGGCAACTCTAGACACAGGCCACCTTAACTGTGCCCCACTTACAGGATATAGGCAATGACCCCTATGGACCAGCAGTCCACGGCCTTGCTGTAGGGCTTCTGGGCTAGGACCTCAGGGGCTGTGAAGGGAAGGGGACATGGTGGTGACAAATGTCTTGTAGTTCCTAGCTTTTTCCTCACCCCCAGCCCCAACCTAGGGCCCTGCGCACCCACGTATCCTGGAGTCCCACAGGCTGTGGAGAGCACACTGCCTGGGTCCTCCATCTTGGAGAGGCCGAAGTCAGAGATCATGATTTTGGAGTCTTCATCCAGGCTGTAGTACAGCAGGTTCTCTGGCTTGGAGGGTAGGAAAGAGAAGAAGGGGCAGTCAGAGGTAGCCAGAGACTGTCAGCGCTGTCTGCTTCTGCTAAGTCCATTAGAAGCTAGCTAGCGGGCAGTTGTGCAGGCTCGAGAGTTCAGTGTGTTCTCGGCTAATGCTGAGTTCAAAGCCAGCCTGACATACACAAAACAAGTGGCAAAAGCCTGGATCCTAACTATTCCAGTGGGTGAGTCAGGAAATGCAGAGTCCAAGGCTCACCTTGACAACAGTCAGTTCAGGCCATCCTGGGCCGTTTAGAACTTACCTCAGAGTAAAAAGTAAAAAGTCATGGGATATGTGTAACAGGGAGGAAGAAGGGAGACTAACTGAAGAAGAAAGGGGAGGAGGGGACGTGGGAGAGAAAGAAAGTGTAGTGACACTGTATGAAGATGCCATGATGAAACTCATGACTTCATGTGCTCACCTAAAAAACTGCTAACAAGGGAAAAGCAGTGGGATAGAGAAGCGGCTGGGATGGCATTTGGGCATGTAGGTAGAACGCTTGCCTAGCATCATACGTAGGGCCTAGGTAAGTAAGCAGTGCCAAAGAACCCAAGGAAATTCTCTAAAGGTCACAAGCTTTAAAAAGGAAGATTGTGGGAAGGATTTTCTTAGACCTCAGAAACCTTACAGAAATCCCCAGTGCTACCAAAAAAAAAAAATACTTTTTTACCTCCTGTACTGGACCTTGAGTAAGTACCTGACTGATTTTAACCGTACCACCTAACCAGCCTGGCCATTCTGAACAAACCAAACCCACTTTACAGATGAGTAAACTACTGCCTTTAGAGGCAGTGATTGTCCCAACAGTCGGGGCATGGCTACACTTTAGACCAAGCCTGTTGTATCCCAGATCCCTTTCATTCTGGACTGGAAGGTATTTCTTTTCCCCCCTTTCTTTCCCTTCCTGCCTTCCTGCCTTTTCTCCTTTCTTTCCTTCTTCCTTTCTTTCATTTGTTTGTTTGTTTGGTTTTTTTTTTTTTTAGAATTAGTTTTATTTTATTTATTTTTTTTTTTTTTGAGACCGGGTTTCTCTGTGTAGCCAGGCTGGTCTCAAACTCAGATCTGCTTGCTTCTGACTCCCAAGTGCTGGGATTAAAGGCAGGCACTGTATTTCAGTGTAAGCCCCTATCCATCTCTCTGAAGCTTTGCTGTCCTGCTTGTTCCCTACAAAGAGCAAGTAGGGTCTTCATTATCAGAAAAGGACATGTATGTTGTTAAGGTAAAATAACAGTCCAGCCCACATTTTTTGTCCCTGTCTGGTCTGGAATAAAGGAGTTGGCTTAGTGGGTCACAAGAAGTTCAGTTTGCAAATGGGAAACTGAGGCTCCAGTGAGGGGCTGAGAGATGCCCAAGGGCAGACAAGGCGAGTTAGCAGGGTTCACTAGGCCCCTCAGAGCTCACCTTGAGATCACGATGCACGATGCCCAGGTCATGCAGGTACTTGACAGCATCCAGCACCTGGAAGATGAGGCGGCTGGCATCCCGTTCTGTGTAGAATCCTTTCTCCACAATGCGGTCAAATAGCTCCCCACCTGAAACCCTGCAGCAAGGGACAGGAAAGTCTGGCCAAGAGAATATGGCAGCAGAGGGAAGAGGAAGGATGGGCAGACAGGCCACTCACAGCTGCATGATGAGGTAGAGGTGGCCCCCACTCTCATAGATGTCATCCAGGGCTACGATGTTGGGGTGCTTAATCCTAGAAGGAGAAATGAGGTGGTTCAGAGCTTAGGATGACTCGCCCGCTCCCCAGCACCTGCAAACAGGGCAGGACACCAAGAACCCACTGTGGAAAAGCTGGTGTTAGAAGGTCAGAACAGAAGAGCAAGCACTGGGCTCTGGTATCAAACAGACCTGGGCCCAAGTGCTGCCTCTGCCTAGACAGATCCTGCCCTGCCACGTGCTGCCTGGAAGCTGGTATTTTCACTTTGCAAGTCTGATGGGAATGCGGTGTCTAAGTTTCCCGTGTTACCCCTTTGCTAGCTCCTCTACCCAGAGGTCACCTCCAAGAAGAGGGAATGTCTGTCTAATTCAGCTCCATTCTAGCACCAGGTACAGAGTAGTTGCTTGTAATGTTTGTAATGTTGAATAGAATGTCACCTCTCTAAGCCCGAGTGTCTTCATTGATAAAACACAAGTAATCGGCCTTCAAAAAGTCACATGAAGATTACATGACATAGGCAAGCAAGGTGCTTGGTCAGTCAGTGCCCCACAGATGAGCCAGTAGCAATTGGTCTTGGTGGTAAGAGAGACTTGGCTCTCCCATAGGCTTGCTGTATAACTTTGGGCAAGTCTCTTGCCCTTGCTGGCCTCATTATCTCCCCCACCCAGATAAGGGAAATGAAGTAACCATCTCCTCTGTCAGATAGTTAGGAAATGGGAGGCACTGGAAGAAAATGGTTGCTATAAGCTTTGCAGCATGAGCAGGTTTCCTGTCAGCATGAACATACCAGTTGGTTGCTAATTGAGTCAGGGGGTCAGCAAATTGTCTGCTTTACTCTATGGGAGAAGCTTAGGTGGGTAGAGAACTATATGGGTGGTTGACCTTGAGACCCTACTAACAGATCATCCTCTATAAACAAGCCCTGGCCTCTCAGTTTCATCTGGGAGTTAGTTCTGCCAATTACTCCCTGCCAAAAAGCGGTTCTCATCCTGTGAGGCCCAGAAGTCAAAGGATTTCTAAAGCAGGGGAGTGGGGTGGGTATTACAGGGCCCACACACTTGTGCAAGACGGCGATCTCATTCTCCATGCTGCCCTCTTTGCCCTCCAGGGCCTTCTTGGCAATGCATTTGATGGCCACCAGCTTCTGAGTCCTCTTGTCTTCTGCCAGGATTACCTCTGAGAATGCACCCCTGTGAGATAGAGGTTTGCAAGGTGAGGAGCTAGAATCCCAGCTTCCCTTGCTCTCTCCTTCATCTGCTATAGCCTGCATGACCGCCTGTGTCCTTCACTTTTCTACCCCCTAGCTCCAGAGGTGGTCACATAAGCCAGACCTGGCCAGTCAGAGTTGTCTATTCCTTGACTCAATAACTGGTCACATACATGCCCGTTTCCTGGCACTGTACAGGAGGTTCTCTCCTAGTAAGTTGGTAGGATGTAACCCTGGAGTGGATGGCAGATAACTTTGTCAGTGCTTGAGGAGAATCTGCTTCAAACTGAAGCCAACCAAAGGAAGCCAAGCTTTCTTTCTGACAGTTTTCTGACAGCATGTGAGCCAACTGGACCTGAACTCTACTCCTGTGATATTTGATTGTGTGTGTGTGATTGATTTTTTTTTTTTTTCTGTTAAAGTCAGTTTGAGTTGTGGCTAATTTAATGCCCTTTAGAACCTCAGAATTAAACCATTACCTGAGAGTGTTTTGAAATGCAGTCTCAGGTCTCACCCACCCCAGACTGCCTGTCAAATGCTGCATTTTAACTGGTCCATGCCTAGTTTGTGTGCTCAGTGAGTTTAAGAGGCAGGGGTTTATCCCAGACTCATGGCAACAAATAAATCCATCCTGGCACTCACTGGTCAAGGAGGATCTGCATCTGTTTGTTCTCCCTGGGAGAATAAGAAGTCCTAAGTCAGAATCACCCCTCGAGGCATCCCAGTCATCGAGGACACCTAGTGACTGATCACAACACTGGTTTCCATTCGTGGCTCCCCAGTTTCTTTTTTTTTTTTTTCTCTCTCTCTTTTTCAGATTCATTTGCTTTGAAGGTTTTGTCTGCATGCATATCTGGTGCCCCACAAAGGTCAGAAGAGGCCATCAGAGCCCCTGAATCTAGAGTTACAGGTGCTTGTGAGCCACCATTGGTGCTGAGAACTGAACCTGGTCCTCTGCAAGAGCAACTAGTGCTCTAACTACTGAGCCATCTCTCCTGTACCTATGGCCAGCCCTCAATGCTTTCCTCTAGCCTATGAAACGACCTCTTGCCTCCTTAGCCTGTTCTCAAGGCTTTTCATTCTCTGCCCCTTTCCATCTCTTGCAGCTTCAACTCCTCCCAGCCCTAATTCTGAGCTCCAGCAGACTCTGCCTCTTTCTAAGGCAGCCTGGCTCTGAGTCTCTGCATGCTTTGGTCCCCCTGCCTTGAGTTCCCTTCCTTCTTCCTGGCAAGCATAAGCCTGTCCTGTCCATCTTCCCTTTCAGCCTCTAGATCTCGTGTCTCCTTCAAGGAGTGTTCTCCAGCCAGGAGAGAGGCTCGGCCTCTACAGCCTCAATAAGAGCATCATATACATCTGCCTGTCATTTTGTGTCTGTCTCTCCAAGACCAACTTGTAAAGGAAGAACCTGGGTTGAGTTAAATTTGGTTTACTCATCAAGAATAGCCATGCCCAGCCTCGGTTTCCAAACTGAGCCAGAACCCCTGCTCTTGGCAGCAAGCTAGATAAATGACTTTCATCCTCCTGTGCTTCCTTCTCTTCATAAGGGATCTTTGACTATGCGAGAGAGGCTCCATCTTATCCCCTGTCGGCCCCGAACAAAAAGTTGGACTGGCCTACGTCGTGCCACAGCCCTGGTCTGCTCATAGGAAAAGGGAAGTGCTGGTCAACTGGCCAGAGGAAGCACCACCCCAGACTTAGCCTCTGTAGCCGTCAGACCCAAGAGTGAAGCCCTTCCCAATTCCATCCCTAGCTCAGATATTGCTCTCCCACCCCACCCCCACCCTGAGACTCACGTGCCCAACACATCTCGGAAGTCATAAATGTCCCTAATGTCTTCTGCCTGCTTCCACCTGGGGCCTTCCACTGCCCCTGGCATGGCCCACTGCCCTCCAGCCACAGCCAGGGCTCCTGGAAGGGAAACAGAGGGAGAGATTCAGAGGGCCTGCCCTCTCTGAGAATCTATTGCATGTCCCATTACGGGTTCATTCATCCCTTGAACTGCTCATTGACGTAGTCATTCAGTCTTCACCAGTCATGTGTTCATTCAACAGCATCTGTTCGAAAAGTCTTATGCCTAGAAAAAAATCATTCCTGGTAGCAGCAAAATTCTCAGTATTCATGCATTCCTTCACTTCTTCATTCTCCATTTTGCCTCAGTCTTGAATCGTAACACCCAAGGAAACCCTCCCCTCAAGAGAGAGCAGATAAAACCACAGAGCAGCTAGAAGCAGCACCCATGAGGAACCCTCTGCCCAGAAGCAATGATGCCCAAGTCTCATCCTGGGAAGGGCTGGGGTGTCCTCTCCCCCCTCCTTGCTGCCCTAGCCTCTCGGAAATCAGGTTTCCGGCAGCCTGGGCTTCCAGCAATATCTCAGCCACGTTTTTAAATAGCTCTTTCTCACTGTTACCAAGGCAACATCAGCCACAGCTGGAACTCCCCAGGCCTAGCCCTCCTGACTCTCCTGTCTGTGTCCCAGCAGCCTGAAAACTGATCCCACCCAGCCCCTCTTGGTCTGACCTTATATATTTTGGACCTTTCTCTAGACTTGTGTCTCATCCTACAAGAGAGGGTGGGTTCTCTCCCCATATATCGTGTAGAAAATAGGAAAGTGAGGTTGAAGATGGATAGGGTGAATCCAGAGTTGTCCAAGAGACACCAGCCCATTGTGGTCCAGCCATTGTGGTCCCAGCTAAGCTTACTAGGGGCAGAAGCTGTCTTCTGTTGATCCAGGAGAAAGCTAAACTGGGAATCACTCAGAAAATAATCTCTCGACATCCCAAAATCACAGAGGATGAGGCCAAATAGAGTCCCTTATGCACCACAGCTCTAGGAAGATGCCCTCCTTCTGTTTCCTTGGAGAAAGATGAAGGGAAGACACCCTGAGCAGAGCTGCCCACTCCTTGATTGGGACCTTACTCCCCACCGTTGGCCAGCCAGCCAGCCATCCCTGGGCCAAAGGAGCCAATGGTGAATTTAAGAAGTCAAGTCCGGCTCACCTGGAGGCCAGCACTAATGACCCTCACGGTTCCACACACTGCAGCAGACATCAACATCAGGAATTCTATGACTCGAGCCCAAACACCTGCATCTAGACAGCATACTGCACACTATGGCACCTGGTTATATGCATATGCCCAGGCCTCAGCATACATGTCCATATATACAGCCCCCAGGCACCCCCATGCTCTCACACATCCCTTTTTGTACAAACACCCTCACCCAGACCCCTTACACTCCAACTGATTCAATGCACACACGAACAAGGTGGTATCCATTCCTACATACCAGATTTAGCAACTTCAATCCCATCTATACCCTTCAGCTCCACTGCCCAGTGCCCTACACAGCAAACCAAGCCTTAACTCTCATCCTAACTCTAAACACCCTCAGAACAGAACCAAACCTCCCCCAACTCTGACTTACTACACTGCAAACCAGACACCAGTGCGTGTGTGTATTTGAATACCATATGCAACAAAATATGAATTTCCAGACTCCCTTACACAACTGAAGCACATGCCTGCTTCAGGGAACCCCTTACGTACCCTCCTCCCCCATCTACACTTCCAAATGCCCACGCCCTTTCAGTCCGGCCTTGCGCTTGGACGTGCGCGCGCGCATACACAGCCCCCCTCTCCACCCTGTTCTGACACCCAGACAGTATCCCCGGAGGTCACCTAGCACCTGATGGGTCTGGGACGGAGGTGGGAGAGAAAGGCCCAGCTCTATTCGGTTCAGGGTTCAGGCGCCCCTCCCACTCTTGGGCTTCAGTACCCTGTGGCTCGGGCTCCCAGCGGCACAGAGCAGGGCGGACCCCGGCTGTACCTGCGGCTGCCCCGCGTCGGGGCTGGCTGCGAGGGGCCGAGGTGGCTGGTGCGGAGCTCCCGCCGGGTCTGTGCCTGGTCAGCCTGCCTGCTCTGTCGCTGGCGCTTGGCTGGGGCTTGGCTCTCTCGGCCCGCCTGCGGCTCTGATGTCAATGGAGGAGGGGCCTGAGGCAGAGGACCTGGGGATTGGGAGTTGAGGGGACGGGCGCTCTGAAGAAGGGCCCCATGATTCCACTACAGCCCCTGCAACATGCTTCTTGCCCTTTGTTGGTCTTCAGCAGGACTCCTTGTCAGCGGAGACAAGTGCGGTCCAGAGATGTCTCGAAATCAGCAGTTGGTCAGAGGCAGACGGTATTCAAACGGACATTTACGAGATGCCAGGGGCTAGCTAATTTGAGCCCGGAGTTGCTTTCTGAAGAGTTCTGCTACCTCCCTTAGGGTTCTTAGGCTTTTAGTCCCTCTGTCCCCACCCTCTAGTGATTAAAGGGAGCTGGGCCCAGGGAAGGTTCAGAAGACTAGTAAAGGGCTGGTGAAATAAAGAGCTGCAGGATCCCATTTGATTGGCAGGTAAACTGAAGCCCCAAGTCAGTGGAAACAGAGCGGCTCTGCTCCCATACACTTGCAGGTACTGCTCAAAGGGACCAGGGGAGAGAGGTGGGAAGGGGGAGGTGGAGTTAAATCTGGCTCCTTAGGGAAGCGGCCAAAGAGGACCACAGTGCCATGTGACAGACCCGTGGCTAGGAGCCAGAATGGGGAGGGTGGAGCAAATCTGCTCCTGGTGCTGCAGGCTCCAGGCCAAGGGACCTGACCCGACTTGGTGTAAGCAAGACTCTTTGGGAATAAATTGAACTCAGGCTAGAAGGGGAAGCAATGGCCGGAATTTAAGGTGGGTATGTCCTAGAGCCAGGCAAAGGAGACACTGGTTCCCAACATGACCTACCTACCACACCTCTCACTCCTGGATCCGACATTTATTTCTCCCAGTGTGGCTGTCCATTGTCCTGGAGTTGTCAAGCCCGGGAAGATTGCTAAAAGGGTGGTCTGGCCACCCTTACCACACTCCATCTTCCGAAGCCTCACTTTCTTCCCTGAGATATGGAATTATTGACGACTGACTCCGAATTCTCTTAAGAGTTCTGTGTAATGGGTGTGCAGTACTTAGACCACTAGTTCAAAACGAGCTGGGATGGTGGCTCACACAATCCTTCAGAGGGAGAAGTCGATACATCATCAACTGTTCTAAGCAAGCTGGTGAGATTCTCCTTCAATGGCAGGGAGGAACGAAGGACAAAACAAGAGGATGTGCAGATGTCTCAGGATGAGGGTACGCTGCTCAAGCACACAACCCGAGTTCAAATCCCCAGAACCCATGTAAAAAGCTGGAGGTGACTGTGTGCTCCTGTAATCCCAGAACTGTGGGGAAGCGTGTGGAGCATGCTGCCAGCCTAGCCCAGGTTCAGGAAGCAACAGTGTCTCAAGCAGGGAGTGATAGAACACAACACTTGCCATCCTCCTCTGGCTTCCATGGACTTGCACACTCACGTACACAAACACACACGCACACAAAAGTAAAACTTGAGAACAAGATTCAGTATAAACCAGGGCTCAAAGTCAAGACCTGATCTGACCAAGGTCAGATACTAAGGGGCATTTTCTTACCTCACATCTCAGCATCTTGGGTTTCTAACCCACTTCTGGCCCAGGCCCAAACCTCTATTTTAACAGCCATCCAGCATGCAGTTGAGCTAGAGAGAAGTGTTGATTCGTTGTGTTTATTTCTAGAACAATAGTACTGGATGATAAGGTATCCCACTGTGGGCTGGTACAACTTTATTTTAAAAAAGATTTACTTACTTTTTCTTTTACATCTTTGTGTGCTTGCCAGTGTATGTGTGCACCACACTCATGCAGAGACTCTTGGAAGCTGGAAGAAGATGTCTGATCATCTGGAACAGGAATTACAAGTGGTAGTGAGCCACCATGTGGGTATTGGGAAGCAATCCTGGGTTCTCTGCAAGAGCAGCAAGTTCTCTTAACTACTGAACCACTGTCCAGTCCCAACATGTACAACTTTTATGTTTTTACACTTTTTCCTGCTTTTAAAGCTTTTCTAGGGGCATTTAGGTGTTCTTACTTTTTAAAAAAAAATTACTGAGCTGGGCGGTGGTGGCGCACGCCTTTAATCCCAGCACTCAGGAGGCAGAGGCAGGCGGATCTCTGGGAGTTCGAGGCCAGCCTGGTCTACAAGAGCTAGTTCCGGGACGGGCACCAAAGCTACAGAGAAACCCTGTCTCGAAAAACCAAAAAAAAAAAAAAAAATTACTGTATGTGCATGTGTGCATGTTCAGAGGTCAGAGAACAACTTTAGGAGTTGATTCTCTCCTTCTACCATATGGGCTCCAGAGATCAAAGATCAGACTGATAAGTTTAATAGTAGATGCCTTTAACTATTGATTCATCTTGCCTCACTTTTTCTAATTTTTATTTTTCTTTGCTTTTTTTTCCAAGACAGGGTTTCTCTGTATAGCCCTGCTTTTTGTGGAACCAGTTGTCAGGCTGGCCTTGAACTCACAGAGATCTGCCTGCTTCTACCTCCTAAGTGCTGGAATTAGAGGTGTGCACCACCACTGCCTGGCTTTCTTTGCTTATGTTTATAGATTGATTTTTATTTTATGTGTATGAGTGTTTTGCCTGTATGTAAACCATGTGTGTGCAGTGCCCTTGGAGGCCAGAAAAGGGCATCCTATACCTTAGAACTGTAGTTACAGATGACTGTTAGCCTCCGTGTGGGTGCTGGGAGCTGAACCAGAGTCCTCTGCAAAAGCAGCAAGTGCTCTTAGCCACAGCCAGGTTTCCAGCCCTGCTGTTTATTTTGTTGAGACAGAGTTTCATATAGTCCAGGTTGACCTCAAATTTGCTATGCAGTCTGAGGATGATCTTGACTTCCTGACCTTCTGCTTCTACCTCCTTAGCTCTACGTTCACACCCCTAAACCTTGATGCACCACAGCAAGCACAGATCAAATCACAATCACCAAGTACCAGGGAATCAGAGACTAGAACTAGAGATGCTGAGCTCATGGAGCCTCCTTCCCTCCTCTTCTGTCTTGATTTCTCTTCCCATACTGTCTCATTTCCAATACAGAATAATATTCTCTACATGGCATAGAAGGGCTCTTGAGTCCCTAAATCTTATTGAGTAACTGAGTGATGTAGCTACAATGTTGCCAGGGGGAAAAGGCAACATATTGGACAAATATTCTATGGTGGGTAACCAGCCACAGGCAGGAGAGGAGTTCCTGGCCCAAAGGAAACGGGAGAACTAGGCAGGCAGGAACAAGGAATCCACAGAGAGTCGGGGTAACTTTTTTGGTAGCTATTCTCCCAGTGTTCCAGATACACCTGAATAAGTCTGACTCCTGCTTCAGCTACTTCCAACGAGCAGTCAAGGACAGTCAAACATAGGCAGGAAAAAAGGATATGATAGTACTGTCTTCCTCTTTCCGAACCTGGGGAAATGACCAGTCCTTCTTCATTCTTTCTCTTTAGTTATTTTCTTACCTTGCTTCTTCCTTCTCATTCCCCATCCCCCTCCTCCTTTCCTGGAGTTGGAGTTCAGGGTCTTGTATCTATTGAACAAATACTTTACCACTGAGATACAACTCCAGTTCTTCCATCAATTCTTTTTTTTTTTTTTTTTTTTTTGGCTCTGTAAACCAATCTTTATTTATTTATTTATTTATTAAGATTTCTGCCTCCTCTTTGCCACCACCTCCCATTTCCCTCCCCCTCCCCCAGTCAACTCCCCCTCCCTCATCAGCCTGAAGAGCAATCAGGGTTCCCTGCCCTGTGGGAAGTCCAAGGACCACCCACCTCCTTCCAGGTCTAGTTCGGTGAGCATCCAAACTGCCTAGGCTCCCACAAAGCCAGTACATGCAGTAGGATCAAAATCCAGTGCCATTGTTCTTGAGTTCTCAATAGTCCTCATTGGAGCACTGGACTGAAATCTCAAGATCCAAATCAGGAGCAGAAGGAGAGAGAGCATGAGCAAGGAACTCAGGACCACGAGGGGTGCACCCACACACTGAGACAATGGGGATGTTCTATCGGGAACTCACCAAGGCCAGCTGGCCTAGGTCTGAAAAAGCATGGGATAAAACCTGAATCAATTCTTTAACCCAATGGAGAATAATTTATTTGGGGGAATAAATGGACCTCTAACATTAGAGAAAATAGGAGAAACCACAAAGAAAAGATGGACAAACTTGTTTATAAAAATAAAAAAACTTCTGCCCAGCAGGGGTGATACACACCTTTAATCCCAGCACTCTGGAGATAGAGGCAGGTGGATTTCTTTTTTTTTTAAATATTTATTTATTTATTATATATACAATATTCTGTCTGTATGTATATCTGCAGGCCAGAAGAGGGCACCAGACCTCATTACAGATGGTTGTGAGCCACCATGTGGTCGCTGGGAATTGAACTCAGGACCTCTGGAAGAGCAGGCAATGTTCTTAACCACTGAGCCATCTCTCCAGCCCTGGGCAGGTGGATTTCTGTGAGTTTGGGACCAACCTGGTCTTCAGAGCATGTTCTAGGACACCGAGGGATACACAGGGAAATCCTGTCTCAAAAAAAAATGTATATATATATATGCAAATAAATAAATAAACTTCTTCCACTTTTGTTGGTGGGGGAAAGTGTAATTTACCCTACTCCAAATCATGGTTAACAGTGGAAAACCAATTTCAGACTGGAGAAATAGCTCGCATGACATGGTGGCTCACACCTGTAATCCTAGCGTTTGGGAGGCTAAAGCAGAACCGCCACAAGTTGACAACCAGCCTGTCCTACAAAATGAGATGTAGTCTCAAAAGAGACAGTGGTTTAATATCTCTATTATATAAACAGCGCATAAAATTCATATTAAGAACCTAATAAGTCATCAAAGACATGGATGAGCTAGAGTAAGCGTAGGGCGTTTTTTGTCTCAATAGTTAGAAAAGGAGAGGCCATTTAATAGCCTTTCACAGCTGAACTTTAAATAGCATTTATTCGGTGTGTGTGTGTGTACCTATGGAGGTCAGAGATCAACCATGGGTGTTTTTTCTATTGTTCTTCGCTTTAGTTTTTGAGACAGGCTAACTCACTGAGCTCAGAGCTCACCAATTGGCTAGACCCACTGGCCAGCAAGTTTCAGCAGTCACACACTACCAAGCCTAGTTTTTTACATAGGCTTTCGAACCTAAACTCAGGTCCTCATGCTTATGCAGCAAGCACTTCGCTAACTGAGCCATCCCTCAGCCCCAAGAAATATTTTTATGACAACAAAATTACTAGGTATAGTTGCGGGGTGGAATATTTCACAGCTTGTAATTGGTGGCACTCCGGCCTATTTATAGAAGGACTAAGTGCTTTTGAGGTTAAGCAGGTATGTTGTATGGGAACTTCAAAGTAACATGCAAGCCACAGATTTATTCACAGTGGGGCAGAAAGGACACCACAAATGTTAAGGACAGTTTTCAGAAGTTCTCTTACTTTGTTTTATTTACATGTCTGTATTCCCCAGTCTTGTGTTGTTGGCGTTGTTATTGTTGTTGAGCAACACTAACTGTACACTTTAAAAAAAAAAAACTCTCCTAAAAATTATTTAAACTGTTGGGCGGTGGTGGTGCACACCTTTAATCCCAGCACTCAGGAGGCAGAGGCAGGTGGATCTCTGTGAGTTCGAGGCCAGCCTGGTCTACAGATGGAGTACCAGGACAGGCTCCACAGCTACACAGAGAAACCCTGTCTCGTAAAAACCAAAAAAATAAAAAAAGAAAAGGAAAAAAATTATGCTAGGCCATGTCTGGTGGCAAAAGTTTGTAATCACAGCTACTTAGAGAAGCTGAGGCTGGAAGATCACAGCTTGGGCTAGCAAGAGAATTCAAAGCCAGCTGGAGTAACTTGGCGAGACCGTGTCTCAAAAAGTCAGGAGAGGTCTGGGGGTGTAGTTCAATAATAGAGTGCTTGCCTGGCACCTGTGGGGCCCTAGATTTAACCCTCAGTGCCAAACTGGGTGTGGTGCCATCAGCTTGCAATCTCATCACCCAGGAGGCCATGACAGGAGGGTCAGGAGGTTTTGTTTTTAAGAAAGATTTATTTTTATTCCTTTGGAATTGTGTATATATGTATGCATCTGCATCTATGTGCATAGGTGTAGGTGCCCACAGGGGACAGAAACATCAGGTTCCCCTGGAGCTGGAGCTATAGTAATGGGTACCAGGAACCGATGGGTCCTGTGACAGAGCAATACCTTCTCCTAACTCCTGACCACCTCTGCACCCTGGATAGGAGTCCGAGGCCAGCCTGTTCTCAGAACAGTTGTTTCACAGATGCTGGCTTTGTACTGTACCAGTCTGGTGTTCAATTATATTTTCACTTCTATTATTGTTTTATTTTATTTTTTGGTTTTCAAGACTGGGTTTCTTTGTGTAGCCCTGGCTGTCCTGGAACTCACTCTGTAGACCAGGCTGGCCTCAAACTCACAGAGATCTGCCTACCTCTGCCTCCTGAGCACTGGGATTAAAGACATGCGCCAACACCACCTGGCTTTATTATTATTTTGTTTTGGTTTTATTTTTATTTTTTCAAGACAGGATTTCTCTATGTAGCCCTGGTTGTCCTGGAACTCACCCTGTAGACCAGGCTGGCCTTGAACTCAGAGATTTGTCTACCTCTGCCTCCTGAGTGCAGGGATTAAAGGCATGCATAACCACCATTTGTCATTATTGTTGTTTTGTTGTTGTTGTTATACTGTGTTGTGTGTGGTTGAAGGTGTGCAGCCTAAGTGTGGAGACTTTCATGGGATCTGGAGATCAAGCTCATGTCACCAGGCTTGCATAGCAAGCGCTTTTACCCCCTGAGTACCCTCCTCACACACACCAACACATATACACCAACACACACACGCCAACACATATACACCAACACAACACACCAAGACATATACACTGACACACACACACCGACACACATACCAACACATATACACCGACACACACATACCAATACATATACACCAACACACACTCACCAACACACACACCAACACACACACCAACACATATACACCAACACACACATAACACATACACACCAACACACACACACCAACACACACATCAACATACATACACCAACACACATACCAACACACATATACCAACATACACAGTGCATTTCTGGTGGCCAGGAGTGAGATCCTGTCTCAAAATGCTCAGCCCCCAGAAAAGAATGGAGAAATTTTCTTTCCTAGACAGCAGCTTTTTTTTTTTAATATTTATTTATTATGTATACAATATTCTGTCTGTGTGTATGTCTGCAGGCCAGAAGAGGGCACCAGACCTCATTCCAGATGGTTGTGAGCCACCATGTGGTTGCTGGGAATTGAACTCAGGACCTTTGTAAGAGCAGGCAATGCTCTTAACCACTGAGCCATCTCTCCAGCCCCGACAGCAGCTTTTTTAAGAAAGCTTAGTTTCAAATTATTTCTCCTTTTCTGGAATCGAGTGTTTTAGTCATGCTCTGTATTTGGGGATCTCCCTCTACCTTGTTTAGTGCCTACGCTCAGTGTCTCAGGAACAGCCTGTCCAAGGGAACCAAAGGTCCCTTCAGACTCCCAGTCTCATCAGACCTCAGCAGTCCCCTGGCCGGCACAGTCCTCCTCTTGTGCCTTCCTTCTGACCCTCCAGCCTCATGCCTGACTTAGTTATGAACTCATGCAAGAGGACCCAGAGACAGATGTACACAATGGGCCTTTACAGTTTGGACCCAGCTTACCAAACTGACTCGGTACCAGCTATCTGATCTGGCCCTTCCTCTTTCTGCACCCCAGGTTCCTCATCTCAGACAGATGAGAGCCTTTACTTGCTGGAACATAGTTGTTGTCTCATGGTGGCTCCCCCACTTTGTTCTCACTCTTCCTGAAGCTCCTCTCCAAGGCTTAAGTTTATTTATTTTTCATATTTATGTATTTATGTGTATGTGTGTGTGAGAGTGTAGGTATTCCCACCACATGTTAACAGGAGCCCACAGATGTCAGACGAGGGTATTGGATCCCCTGCAACTGGAGTTACAGTTAGTTGTGAGTCTCCTGATGTAAGGGCTAGGAACCAAACCTGGGTCCTCTGCAAGCATTCCTAACTGCGCAGCCATCTCTCCAGCCCCTCTACTTTTTGGAAGGGAAGCCTCTTCTTCTTCTTCTTCTTCTTCTTCTTCTTCTTCTTCTTCTTCTTCTTCTTCTTCTTCTTCTTCTTCTTCTTCTTCTTCTTCTTTTTATTACTTAAATTTAATCATTGGAGGCAAACTAAATGGAACTCTTACAACAGAGAAAAGTTGCATGTCAGGACTTTTTGAAAACTGAGATGGGACTGGGGGCTGCCCCTCCATCCGATCTTTTGTGAATGAAGTTGTCTGTCTACAGTGTTCCTGGAACTCTGGCTCAGGAAAGGGGAGAGTGCTGGTCCTGTGTATGACTCTTACTCATAACTCACTCCTGGCCAGCATCTGGAGCACCGCTTTGCCAGCTCTGGCCATCACACTTTTTCTTGTGGCCAGAGACAATGTCCTCAATCCACAGAAGCAGAACTGGAGTCTCCACTGCTGTCTTGTATGTTTGTAGCTTCACAGCCAACAGCTCCCATCTAGCCAACTTTCTCATGTCCACCAGTCACACCAGGTCTCCTGTGCATTACCGGAGGGAGGTAAGCAGACAAATGGTGCTGGCCCCCCAGTTCGGGTTCAAGGTACAAGAAATGACCTCTAAAGCCTGGGTCACGGCTCTATGTGGCCATTGTTCCGCACCCATCATGGCTTTAGCTTTTTCTGTCACAGCATGGGCCACAGGCATCTCCAGCACCAGACCCCAGCTAACGGTTCAGGAGAATGTTGCGGCACACTTGCATGGCATCCTGTAGGTTGAGAGTATCTCCTGTTTGGCTCCTCTATGCAGAATGGTGCAGGCCCCAGGCCTTTGCACTCAGTTATGAGTGTGAAGTATTCATCTCCGGTCTTCTTGACTTCCAGTAGGCCCGCCCCTGCTCCAGCATCTCTCCGTTCCTTTGGTGGGCTGACTATCCATGCCCCAAAGGCTCTAGCAGTGATAACTGTCTGTCATCTAGACTCTGAATGGCTGTGATATTGACCAGCATGCGGTAGTGCTGAGCTAAACCTGAGCTGCCCTTTTCCAAGATGACCACAACTAGTGGATGTACTCTTCTTCCATTTGCAGGATTGGGTGAAATCCTCTTGTATAACCTCAATGTCAGCCTCGCTTGCTCCTTTCTCATACTTCAGAGAGGAATCCAGTAGCACGACTCGAGGGTTTGTAATGTAGTCGTATTTGTGGATAGTCACATCCTTGACTCCCATAAGGCACACGGTTCTCCAGTGATGCTCCCAGGTAGCTTTCCCACCCTTGCCTACTTCTTGACGCCGCTCTCCTTTTGGCCATTGTTTTCAAAGTGCACCGTCTGGACAGCATCCAGGGCAATGTTGCATGCCGAGGAGGACCACTGACTGATGACTTTCGTAGTGATAGAGCTGTCGATGTTCAGCGTCGTGTCACGGTTATTGACACCAGCAGGGGCACTGACTTTCTTCAGAATGCTGATCCTGTCATCCAGTGCCATGCGGTAAGCACTGAGCACCACTGTTGGGTGCATCTGAGTACTCTGGGAAGTGCTCAGCCACAGACAGCATTTCTCTCCACAGAGTCCCATCCCTGTCCTCTTCATCCTGGTCCTGCTAATTTCAATCATGGACGTGGCTGCTGGGTGCTCGAATTGAGTATCTTGAAGAATGTCATTGCTATCGTTGGTCATCATGATGCCTCCCATTGGGTTCAAAAGCATCTTCATCATAGATTTAGGTTCCAAATGTGTCCAGATTACATCTGCTATTATCTTAGCAACATTGATATTTCCGGATAGAATTTTTCTTCGCTATTCATGCTTTGTATTCTGATGAGCATGAGCATTGAATGGTGGCCCATCATGGCGGGGAAACCCCTTCTTCCTTTTAAGACTCTGATACACAGCTTTAGATGTATTGTACCACTGTCTTTCTGATGTCTGTCCTCTCTTTCCTATCTTGGGGCCTGATCATTGCGGTGAGACTTGTCTTAGTCACTGGTTTTTTGTTTGTTTGTTTGTTTTGGTTTTTGAGACAGGGTTTCTAGAACTTGCTTTGTAGACCAGACTGGCCTTGAACTCACAGAGATCTGCTTATCTCTGCACCACCAACACCCAGCTTAGTCACTGTTCTGTTGCTGAGAAGAGACACCATGACCAATTCAATTCCATTAAAGGAAAGCATTTAATTAGGGGCTTTCTTAGATTTTCAGAGGTCCATTATCATCATGGTGGGAGCATGGAGGCCTTTGGGAGGGCCCTGAAGCAGTAACTGAGAGCTACGCCCTGATCCATAGGCAAAGAGAGACAGTGGACTTGGCATAGACTTTTGAAACCTCAAAGCCTAGCTCTAGTGATACACTTCCTCCAGCAAAGCTAAACCCACTCCAAAAAGGCAACATCTCCTAATTCTTCTAAGCATTCTCAAAGAATGCCTTTCTCTGGTGACTAAGCAATCAAATATATGAGCCTATGGGGGCCATTCTTATTCAAACCACCTCAACACTTTCTCTCAATAAACTTTATTTATGAAGGAGATTCTGTGTCATGTGTCTTTCCAGAACCGGCTATAGTCACTTTATTATTTATCCTTTATTATGATATTTTACAGGTTTTAGGTTGTTGGATCCTTTAGTGATGCTGGCCACTTGCAGCAGGGGAAGCTGGAATATGGTGAAGTTGAAGCAGCAAAATATAAATTTTAATTTAAATTTATTTGTGTGTATGCTTGTGCACAAGTGTGCACAAATTCCACAACACGCTCTTGAGGAGGTCAGCTGGGGGAGTTGGTTCTCTTCTGCCACCTATGGGTCCCAAGGATCACACTCAGGCTGTCAGATTTGGTGGCTCCTTTACCCACCAAGCCCTTCACTGCCCCTGTATAGGTCTGTGACAGGGACAAAGAACTTGTTTGTGTAAAGTATATTACTCACAAAGGGTCCTTCACTAAAATGTCTTCCCAGAGTGTATATNGAAAGAGAGAGAGAGAGAGAGGGAGAGAGAGAGAGGAGAGAGAGTTTTGTTTTTTTGAGACAGGGTTTCTCTGTGGCTTTGGAGCCTGTCCTGGAACTAGCTCTGTAGACCAGGCTGGTCTCGAACTCACAGAGATCCGCCTGCCTCTGCCTCCTGAGTGCTGGGATTAAAGGCGTGCGTGCGCCACCATCGCCCGGCCCCAGAGTATATTTTAATGGTATGACCTGAACTTTATCAGAGGTCACAATGGGGGGAGCTGGAGAGATGGATTAAGAGCACTTATTGCTCCTGCTTAGAACCAGGGGTTTGGTTTCCAGCACTCACATAGGGGGGCTCCAAACTGCTGCAACCTTAGTTCTGGGGGTCAGATACTCTCTTCTGGCCCTTCAGGAGGCAGCCCATCAAAATCCCAGCAAAATTCTTCAAAGACCTCAAAAGAACGGTACTAAACTTCATTTGGAAAAGCAAAAAACCCAGGATAGCCAAAATAATCCTGTGCAATAAAAGAACTTGTGGAGGCATCACAATCCCTGACTTCAAACTCTACTACAGAGCTACAGTACTGAAAACAGCCTAGTACTGGCATAAAAACAGACAGGCAGACCAATGGAATCGAATAGAAGACCCGGATATCAATCCTCACATCTTCGAACACCTGATCTTTGATAAAGAAGCAAAAAATATTAAATGGAAAAAAGAAAGCATATTTAACAAGTGGTGCTGGCATAACTGGATATCAACATGTAGAAGAATGAAAATAGACTCATATCTATCACCATGCACAAAACTCAAGTCTAAATGGATCAAAGACCTCAATATAAAGCCAGCCACACTGAACCTTATAGAAGAGAAAGCGGGAAGTACACTTGAACGCATTGGCACAGGGAACCACTTGCTAAATAGAACCCCAGCAGCACAGACACTGAGAGAAACAATAAATGGGACCTCCTGAAACTGAAAAGCTTCTGTAAAGCAAAGGACACAGTCAACAAGACAAAACGACAGCCTACAGAATAGGAAAAGATCTTCACTAGCTCCACATCAGACAGAAGTCTAATCTCCAAAATATACAAAGAATTCAAGAAATTGGACACCAAAAAGATCACATAATCCAATAAAAAATGGATACAGACCTAAACAAAGAACTCTCAACAGAGGAATCTAAAATGGCTGAAAGACACTTAAGGAAATGCTCAACATCCTTAGTCATCAGAGAAATGCAAATCAAAGCAACTCTGAGATTCCATCTTACACCTGCAAGAATGGCTAAGATCAAAAACACTGATGACAACTTATACTGGAGAGGTTGTGGGGAAAAGGGAACACTTCTGCATTGCTGGTGGGAATGCAAGCCGGTACAACCCCTTTGGATGTGAGTGTGGCAATTTCTCAGAAAATTAGAAAACAACCTTCCTCAAGACCCAGTAATACCACTTTTGGGTATATATCCAAAGATGCTCAACCATGCCACAAGGACATGTGCTCAACTATGTTCATAGCAGTTTTGTTTGTCATAGCCAGAACCTGGAAACAGCCTAAATGCCCCTCGATCGAAGAATGGATAAGGAAAATGTGGTACATTTACACAATGGAGTTCTACACAGCAGAAAAAAATAACAACAGCTTGAATTTTTCAGGAAAATAGATGGAGCTAGAAAACATTATTTTTTTTTAAAGATTTATTTATTTATTTATTTATTTATTTATTTATTTATTTATTATGTATACAACATTCTGCCTCTATGTATGCCCGCACCCCAGAGGAGGGCACCAAATGTCATTACAGATGGTTGTCAGCCACCATGTGATTGCTGGGAATCGAACTCAGGACCTCTGGAAGAGCATCTCTCCAGCCCTAGAAAACATTATTTTGAGTGAGGTAACCCAGACCCAGAAAGACAATTATCACATGTACTCACTCATAGGTGGTTTTTAAACATAAAGCAAAGAAAGCCAGCCTACAAACCACAATCCCAGAGAACAATGTGGACACTAGGAGAGACTTACATAGATCTAATCTACATGGGAAGTAGAAAGTAGAAAAAGACAAGATCTCCTGAGTAAATTGGGAGCATGGAGACTTTGGGGGAGGGTTGGAGAGGGGAGGGGAGAGACAGGGAGGGGAGGGGAGCAGAGAAAAATGTAGAGCTCAATAAATATCAATAAAATTAAAAAAAAACAAATAAATTTAAAAAATCAACTAATCCATCCACCATCACCCCCACCCATGAAATATCTGTTTCCCAGTTTTCTAGAGGATTTTGGCAGGCTTAGGGGCACTCAAACTTTAAGAGGGATGTTGAAGTTAGGATCTAGTGGTCTGGGTTGGAGGCAGAACTTTTCCTCCAAAGGAAAAAAAAAAGAGCTAGTTCCAGCATAGGCTCCAAAGTTACAGAGAAACCTTGTCTCAAAAAAAAAAAAAAAACAACACAACAACAGAAAGAAAGAAAGAAAGAAAGAAAGAAAGAAAGAAAGAAAGAAAGAAAAAACTGGAATGATGGGGAGGTGGTGGTGGGTGTAGAGGCAGGTGAATTTCTCTAAGTTTGAGGTGAGTTCCAGGACTGCCAGGAACTTGTTGTCTTGAAAAACCAAACAACAACAAATTTTTAAATAAAAATCTGAATCCCTCCACCATGTTATTTTATTTTGCATGCGTTTCTGTACACATACCCTGAGTATATGCAGTGTCTGTACACATACTCTGAGTATATGCAGCTGCTCACAGGAACCTGCAGAACTAACGGAATGCCTTGGAGCTGGAGTTCCAGCCATTGTGAGGCACCTGACTTTAGTGCTGAAATCTGAATTTTGGTCCTCATCATTGAGCAGCAAGTGCTCTTAACTCCTGAGCCACATGTCCAGCTCCGATCTCTGTTTAGTTACTTGTCTAAATGGATCTCTCACTGGTCCTGAAGCTCATCAGTGTAGCTAGGCTGGCTGGCCAAACTTCAGGTGGCCTCCACACCCCTCAAACAAGATACTTTTTGTATGGGTTTTGGGGAATCTGAACTCAGATTCTCGTGCTTGTGTGGTAGGATTTCATTCTAGCTCAGCCTGACTCAGAACTCACTCTATAGCCCAGACTGGTCTTGAACTTATGGCAACCCTCCTACCTCAGCCTCCCAAGAACTAGGTTTACAGATGTAAACTACCATGCCCAGTCTAACTGTCTGTCTGTCTACATATCTATCTGATTTTATGGGGAAGGCTATCCTATTTTGCACAGGCTGCTCCAAACTCCTGAGTTCAAGTGATTCTCAAGTCTCGATCAGCCTTCCTAGTGGTCGGACTTACCTCTACCACCTAACCTGCCTCAGAGGACATCTTGAAACTGAGATAGAGTCACTGTCTCAAAACTAAACAAAATAAAACTGAGATACTTGGACCCCAGCCTCAGAGTTTCCAGGTCTGTAGGTCTGTGGGTCCGGGCCTGAGAGTCTTTTCTATTTTATCAGGTTCCCAGGTGATGCTGAGGCACACACACCCAGGGACCACACTTTGCTGTTTTTTGTTTTTATGTTATGTGTATGATTGTTTGGCTTGTATATATGACTGTGCACCACATGCATGCAAGTGCCCACAGAGGCCATAAGAGCGCCTCCAGTCCCCTTGGGACTGGAGTTACAGCTGTGCTAGGAATTGAACCCGGGTCTTCTGGAAGAGCCTCCAGTGCTCTTGACCAAATAAGCGATCTTCGCAGTCCCTAGGGACTACTTTGGAAACCATTCGCCTGGGGAATAAAATCTGCGCTGGTTTTCAGCCTTTCCCAGCCTGCTGCTAGCTTACTTTGCAGTTTCATCCGCCCTTCCCCTTCCCTGCACACACCCAGGAGCTGAAGTTCTCACCTCTCTAAGCCAGCTGCTCACACCTCTGCATTTTATTCCTCTGTCTGGAATGTCATCTTCTGTTGACCAGCCCTTCCTGTCTGAGGCTCCCTGAAGCCCCTCTCTGCTCTCTGAGCTGCTGTTGAGTCATTCTCGGCCCCAGGTCCCTGGCAGCTTGCTCACACTCTTCTGAGCCTGCTCTTACCGCCTGCATCTCCACTGCCTGTCACGGGAGCCTTAGTCACCTGTGCTTCTAGAAACAGCTGTGGAGTAAGGGAGCAAACGTGTGATTGAGGAGGGAGAGCAGGTAAATGGAGTCAGTGGTACCCAGCCAGGTACCAGGGGGCCATTTGTGCCTGTTTCTCTTTGTTGAGTCTGGAGCCCTAGGCCAGGAGGGGACTTTACCTGCTGACCAAAGTCCTCTGACATTCATCCACGACATCTTCAACTGGAGTTCTTTCAGGAGCTGGCAGTCCAGGACCTGCTGTTGCACAAGCTTATCTCTCTGTGCTCACAGAGGCATCTGGGACTTTAGAAATATTTTTGGGTAGCAGATGCAGCCCTTCTAGGGCCAAGTAAGATGCGATAGACTTTTTTTTTTCCCATTTAGTCACAAAGTGTTGGGGTGGCTTCAAGTAAAAATTGGACAGTGGCTGGAACTTATTCCTTCTCTACCGAGGGATCCCAGTTTCCTCCCAATTCCACAAAGGAGGCCCGATTTGGCCCAGTGACACCAGACATAGCTGCCCGAACTGTATAGAGGTAAGGCTTAAGATGCAGCCCGGTTAGTAGCATGCTTACCTGTCAGGCACAAAACCCTGAGTTCCATCACCAGCACAGCATAAACGAGGCATGGTGGTGCATGCCCGTCATTCCAGCATGTGGGAAGAAGGGACAGGCAGACCAGATGCTCAGGGTCATCCCAAGAGTGAGTTTGAGACCAGGCTGGGATCCGTGAGATTCTGCCTTAAAAAAAAAAAAAAAAAAAAGAAGTGGGCTGGAGAGATGGTTCCACAGTTAAGAGCACTTGCTGCTCTTCAGTTCCCAGCACCCATGTCAGGCCACGCTTGACCCCTGCAACTTCAGCTCCATAGGATCTGACACCCTTGCCTGGCCTCTGAGGTCACTAAATTCATGTGCGCAGACACATTTGCATATAATTAACATTTTTAAATATTAAATAACAAGAGAACTGTCTGTGGGTGGTACTTCCTGGAAACAGTAACAGTCTGTACCAAGGCTGCAGACACCCTGTAGGGCATCACTTCTCTGTGAGCCTGCGTGTCCTCTGTGGCCTTACAGGAGAGGCCAGCTCCCTTCCTGGTCTCTTGGATGGAATAGTAAACCCTCACAGCTGCTCCGTCCTGTCGGTCCCCAGCACACTGCCTTCTAAGTGCAGCCTCTACCTTCCTCCTCTCATGCGTCTACCCAATTTGGGGCCCTTGGATCTCACCTCCTCCACAAAATTCTCTGTTCCTGAAACTCTCCCATGCCACCTACCATACTTATGGACAGCCCTAATGAATATGGAATGAGTGGTTAGAATTAGGGGTTTGTGAGCAAGGCTGCCATGTTGGTACAAAATGGCTCTGCCTAAGCGAAGGAAATGCTATTCACACAGACTGTTCTGGGCCAGGGGTCGCACCCAATTCCATAGCCAAGAAACGCTGCTCAACCACTTGGACCAAGCACGGGTGTGTAACATCCTAAGCCTCCGCGTTCTTGTCCGTGAAGAATGGGATGTTGTTGGTGTCCTACCATATGCCCAAACAAGGTTAAAACAGCAGCTGGTACCTGGCTAATGTTTACAGAGTGCTTAGTTTCATTATTATTGTTGGAGTTACTGTCTTTCTTTCCTGTGTGGGTGTTTGTTTGTTTGTTTTTCCTCTCTGGAAGATATGAACAGCCTGGGGACAATGAGTCATTACCTGTCCCTGCTGCCCCTGATAGCAGGCAGAGAGCCTGATGTCGTTCCCTCAGGCCCTTCCTCCATCTTTATGTTTGCCCGTGTATACTCTTATTAGTCAGGCCTTTCTGTTTACAAATGACCCAACTTAAGTTAACTGAAACCTTTATAGGCTGACCTAAGTAGCAGTCTGTCGGGAGGTCATGTGACTCCAGCTGCTCCACTTCCTGCACTGCTGCTGAGCTGGCCTAATTCCCAGGGGTTCTCCTACATGCAGGAGAACAGGCCACTGGGTGCCTTTGTTTCCTGTTTGGGCTCCCTCCTTTCCACTCTCTTCCTTTTTCTTTCCTTTCTGTTGTCAGACAGAGCCTCATGTGGCTGATGCTATCCCCAAACTTGATATCCAGCCAGTGAAGACCCTGGTCTCCTGATTTAGCTACTTCTACCCCCAGAGTGCTGGGATTACAAGGCTACACCATCTTGCTCAACTTCAATTGTTTTTGTTTTTACAAGGTCTCAAGTAAGTCAGGCTGTCCTTGAACTCCTGACTTTCTTGCCTCTAATTCTCAAGGGCTGGGAATGCAGGCTTGTACAACCATGCCAGACCCCACAGAGCAATTTTAAGGACCACCTGAGTGACTCTAGTTGAGTCAGTCAGTTTTGATTGACCAAGGGTTGATTGACCGTCATTATGATTGGCCAAGGGTTTGACAGTGACATTCCATAGCAGAGAGATGCTAACCTCCTACTTTTGTTTTAAAAGATAGGGTCTATATCCTGAACCTGCAGCCCCCCTACCTCAGCCTTCTGAGAGCTGGGATTGCAGGCTCTTGCCACTACAAAGTTCATCTCTCTTTGTGGCTCAGTTCGTAAGTCGTTTCCTCAGTAAAATGTCTCCTCCTTTCCTATAGCAAATTGCCAATTCTTCAGCTCTAACCCTAGCCTGGGGAGAAGGCACAGGGAGGAGAGCACAGTCTGTGCATCCCTCGGGCAGGCTCCCTGCTCAGGCTATGGCACAATGCTGGCAGCCCACCCTGCCTTTGCTTTGTTACCTGCCTGAATGCTGATGGGGTCGGCTTTATGGGGCTGCATGACTGGAACTCTAAGGGGGTCAGGCATCACCATGGTCCAGGCCTGTAATCCCAGCAGATGAGGCAGAAGCAAGAAGATTGCCACAAGTTTAGAGCTAGCCAGAGGTCTGTCTCCAAAGAAAACAAAAACCAAACAAAACAAAAAGCTAAAACAAGATCCCAGTAGGGCAATGGTTCTCACCCTTCTTAATACAGTTCCTCATGTTGTCCTGACCCCCAAGCATAAAACTATTTTTTTTATTTTAATTTTTTATTGAAAAAATTTCCGCCTCTTCCCTGCCTCCCATTTCCTTCCCCAAAACTCTTATTGCTGCTTCAGAACTGTAATTTTGCTACTGTTATCAATCATATTGTAAATATCTGAGTTTTCCAATGATCTTAGGCGACCTCTGTAAAGAGGATGTTGAGCCCCAAAGGGATCGCCGCCCACAGGCTGAGAAACACTGCAGCAGTTACCTTAACCCTAACAGTTGTGTCGGAAATGGGGACAATAGCCCAGTTTGGGCTTAGATAAGACACGGGAACATCTGGGATAGACAAGGCTTGTTGCTTTTTGGAAGGCCACGGCCAGCTGGCTTCAGTAACAGACACAAATGAACCATTTGGCTGATCCTTCCGGCTACCCACAGCTGAGACACCTCAGTGAGAGCTGGCCCTGTGGAAGCCTGAGGGAATGGGTCCTTGGTGGCTCTGAAGGCATCCCTGCCCAAGGAATCCCAGGACCCACCCTCCTGCCACCATGCCCTCATCCACAGCCTCACTGTCTGCCTCAGCTCCTGCTGGCTCAGAAAAAAATGCTCGAAAATAAATGTGGGTGAGTGGTAACAAGCTGAGAGCCACCAAACAGGCCTTTCTGAAACATTTTAACTATCCAAGCCCTTCCTACACAGTAACAGATACTCAAAAACTGTAGGTGTTTTTGAAATTTTTTTAAAAACAAAACACAGCAGTCACTTTATTCTGTACTTTACAAACCCACAAGGAAGAAGTCCTCGAGGGGAAGGTGTCGAGAGGCTGAAGAAGGAAAAGGGACAGCCAGGAACAAGCCCGCTCATCTGGGGCCCCAGGCAGATGCGAGGTCCAGGCCTGCACAGTAAGGCCTTGCATGCTGGCTGCACAAAAGCTCAGAGAGTGGCCTGAGAGTATTTCAGCCCTGAGACTGTTGTCATTTGATGGGCAGCCCCCAGCAACGGCTTCAAAGGAAGTGGACTTTTGCCAGGCCAGGGAAGTGGCCAACAGCAGGCAAAGCTACCCGTCTAGGAGCTTCAGAATGCTCTCCCGCTCCTTCAGAGTCTTCCAGGCCTGGTCCTTTTCCTTCTTCGTGGGGGTGCGTTTCTTCTGCCGGGCAGCCATGATCTTGCGAAAGGCATCCATGACCTCATTGTCGGCCATGCGGACCCGCTGCCTCAGCTCCTGCCGGCTCACCTCTTCCTTCGCCAACCTGGTGGGGGGGGAGGGGGGGCAAGTGTCATGGTTACCTCATCCCAGAGTTTGTCTCCTCCTTCTTTCGGACCGTGCCTCCTCACAATCCCAGCTGCAGCTGGCACTCCTTGGCCTGTTTCATTCACAGCCAATGTGTATAGATGCAAAGCCACACTGATCTGGGACTGTGTGTATGGCATTATTTAAATGTCCCAAAATGTTAATGCTGCTATAGTTGGGGCAGCATGTGGGACCACACAGGAAATCTCTTACCTTTCTGTCAATTTTGCTGTGACCCTAAAAATACTTTTTTTTTTTTTTTAGATAGTTTCACACTGTAGCCCAGGCTGACCTGAAAATTACTATAGAGTCTAGGCTGGCCCTGAACTTGAGCCAATCTTTCTGCTTCCACCTCTCAATTGCTAAGATGGAAGGTGTGAGCCACTATCCTTAGCTTAAAAAATAAAACCCAGGAGCTGGAGAGACAGCTCAGCATGCCTGGTGCACGGACATACTTGCAGGCAAAACACCTACACCCATAAAATAAAAAAAATAAATAAACATTAAAAAAAAACCCATAAGCACTGGACAGTGGTGGTGCACATTTTTAATCCCAGCCCTCGGAAGGCAGAGGCAGGCTGATCTCTGTGTTGGAGACCAGCCTGGTCTACAGAGCGATTCCAGGACAGCCAGGGTTGCACAGAGAAACCTTTTCTCAAAAAAAAAAAAAAAAAAAAAAAAA
>NW_026067943.1:3099508-3100443 GCF_014885135.2 Alexandromys fortis
ATATATATATGTATATGTATATATATGTATATATGTTTTTTGAGACATGGTTTCTCTGTAGCTTTGGAGCCTGTCCTGGAACTAGCTCTTGTAGACCAGGCTGGTCTTGAACTCACAGAGATCTGCCTGCTGTTGCCTTCCGAGTGCTGGGATTAAAGGCATGCGCCACCACCGCTTAGCTAAGTATATTTTAAAAGTACAAATAAGATCACTCCTTTCCCCCACTTTGTTACTCTAGTGTTTTAATTCTTTCATGTCAAGTATACTGAGTTATTTCATATATAGTTTTGGCATTTAGATAGGCACTTGGGTTATTTCCAGGAGAAGCAAAGGTACAGTGATCATGTCTATGCTAAGTCTGTCCAGAAACGAGGCCAGAACTTTGATCTGAGACATTGTGCTTGGTCAAGTGGCCTTAGCTTCCTTTTACAAAGATGTGTCCCCGTGAGAAGACAGAAGCTGACAGTCAAGCCTGGAGTGCAGATGGGATGGCACTCACCTGAAGGGTTTGTTCTGGTTTCTGGGAGAGGTGCTTGCTCCATCAGCCCCTGACTCTTTCCCAGACATGTCAGGAATAGGAGAGTCCTCCATAGGGGAAATAATATTTTCCTAAAAATCAGAGATAGGTTAGAAGAAAGCCATAGAATCCCCATTTCTCTGCTCCTCTCTGACATACATACAGTCTCTACAGGCTAGATAGAAATAGTCTGTCATCTTTTTCATCCCACTCATGTTAAAAAGCTTCCTCCAGCCGGGCAGTGGTGGCGCACACCTTTAATCCCAGCACTTGGGGGGCAGAGGCAGGTGGATCTCAGTGAGTTCGAGGCCAGCCTGGTCTACAAAGCAAGTTCCAGGACAGCAAAGGCTGTTAAACAGAGAAACCTGTCTCAAAAAAAAAAAAAAAAAAACCCCAAAAACAAAAAAAAAAAACAAAA
>NW_026067943.1:3100827-3160184 GCF_014885135.2 Alexandromys fortis
GGGTCTACTGGGGCACTGGTCATCAGAAAGTCCCTGGGCTTGGTGCTACCAAAACTAGGAAGTACAGAGTTCCTTCTGTCACCCTTCTATCTTCCAGGCACTGCACCCTAGCCTTGCCTATCACTCCTAGAAACCAAACATACTATGTCTGAAAACTGTTTACCTTGTGGCCAGAATTGAAATATTTTTTTTGTTTTTTTTGTTTTTTTTTCGAGACAGGGTTTCACTGTGGCTTTGGATCCTGTCCTGGCACTAGCTCTGTAGACCAGGCTGGTCTCGAACTCACAGAGATCCGCCTGCCTCTGCCTCCCGAGTGCTGGGATTAAAGGCGTGCGCCACCATCGCCCGGCATTCTATGGATCCTCTTGATCACAGGTAGTTCTTCTAAAGAGAAGTAGGGCCCAAGGCAGGGATGTGAAGGGATTGTGTGTGTGTATTGCTTAAACTTACACTGCTGAAATGGACTGCCTTTCCCTACTTCTTTCTGTCTTGCTTTGAGACAGGGACTTGTGTAGGACATGATCTCAAACTCAGTGAGTGAGATTACAGGTTGCTGCAGTTCTTTAGGTCACAACTGAATTTGGAGCCCTGTCCATGCTAAACACTTGTCCTACCTCTGAGCTTTATCATTAACTACATCTCTGGCCTCAAAGAAATGTTTTCTTTTCTTTTTTCTTTCTTTCTTTTTCTTTTTTAATTCAGGTAAGTGTAATTAAAGCAGCCAAGGGACCCCGGAGTCACCAAGTGAGACCACTTCCTCTGTTATTCTTGGGGAAAGGACCTCACACTTGTAAGCCCAGGCTGGCCTCAAACTTGCCTCAGCCTCCCAAGGGGGACAGGTGTGAGCCACTGGGCCCAGCTTCCTCTTTCTACTGAGGAGTCTGGGAAGGCATCTAAGGTGGCAGTAGCATGGTTCGCTCAGAGAGCTTGGGCACAGACCCTAGTGAGACTAGTAGGGGGAAGACATGCCTGGTGCAGCTGGTAAATGCAGCAGGAGAGGGCGTGGCCAAGGAAAACTGAAGGGAACCCAGGTGTCACCAAGAACTGAGAAGTTTGGACTCCATCTTGTGGCTAACGGGTTAGGCATGGCCTAGAAGCAGCACACCTGCGGTGGCAGTTAACTGTGGTAGAGCCCCCTCCTCACACATTTGTCCTCTCTCTTTCTTTCTTTCTTTCTTTCTTTCTTTCTTTCTTTCTTTCTTTTTTCCGAGACAGGGTTTCTCTGTAGCTTTGGAGCCTGTCCTGGAACTAGCTCATGTAGACCAGGCTGGCCTCAAACTCATAGAGATCCGCCTGCCTATGCCTCCCAAGTGCTGGGATTAAAGGTGTGTGCCACCACCATCGGGCTTGTCTACTTTCTTTTATGGGGCATGTTTTATTTTCATGATAAACAAAACTAACTTGCTGGGGATGTATCTCTGCTGGTAGAGAGCTTGCCTGGAATGCATAGGGTCCTGGGTTCCGCCAGGAATGCAAAACTGGGCATGGTGGCACACACCTGCAATGCCAGCACAGGGAGTCAGAGGAAGGAAGATCACAAGTTCAGGCTCACTATTAGCTACACAAAGTTCAAGGCTAGCCTGGGCTATGCGAAATCCAGTTTCAACAAAACCAAAAACTTTTAAGCCAGGTGTAGTGATATATGTTTGTGGTTTTAGACATCCAGGGACCTCCTGAGAGGTGAATCCAAGTGTTTAAGGTCAGCCTGGGTACCATAGCAAAGTTCTAGTGTCTTGGAAAAGAAACAGGAACTTAACTTTTATATATTAACTAAAGAAAGAAAGCATGGTTGAAGTCTAGCAGCAGGGAGTGTGTTCAGAGGCTCTTAGGATCAAGGCAAGCTGACAGGATGGACTTCACTGCCACATGCACCACTGGGGACAGACAGCTGAGCCTCAGTGTCTGCAGGGGAAATGCAGCAGGCAGGAGGCTGGGAAAGAAGAAGTAGATGATGCGGGCTTTGCTGCCTAGGATTCAGAGGCACCTCTGAGCCCTCCTGTTCTCTGACTGTGAAGCCCAGGGTTTCTACCTTGTAATGTTCAGCTTCATCTTCAGGGGGCTTCAGGAGCTCCTCTAGTGTTCGGACCTCCTCACTGGTGATATCGGCACAGTAGGGCTCCACAGAGGCCCAGAACCTGCAAGGAGAAGCAGACCCTGAGTAGGCGCCTCTGGGCTCCTTTCTCCTTAGACTCCACCACCAAGTCCCTAGGCCCCCTCTAGCTCTTCTATATGCTCAGGCTCAGAACCTGTTGGGAGCATCATTCTTGGGGATCCGAGGCACGTCGATTGGGTCATCAGTGAATTCATATTCCTGGATCTTGGGTTGAACGTTTTTGGATTTGGGTCGTCCTGGGCCAGGACCTGGCCCATGTCCTGCCTTCCCTTCCAGTTTCTGCTTCTTGGGCTTCCCATGTTTTGGAGGAGCACCAAGCTCATGGTCTCGACCCAGCTTCAGGAATCGTCGGTCACCTTTCTTATCCTGCCAGTCAGTAAGGATCTGAAACACACAAAGGCAGTCACTGAGAGAAGAGACAGCACCTCTTTCCCACTGCGGGTAACTTGAGATCTAGCATTTGAGCCTTCAAAGCCTAGGTCTTCCTGTGTGACATTCCCGCATGAAGGTAACCATAGGTCTACAGACTCCTCTGTCACCAAACTACCCAGACTGTTTGATAGAAAGGCTAAAAAAAAGATATTTAAGCTGGGAGTGGTGGCGCACGCCTTTAATCCCAGCACTTGGGAGGCAGAGGCAGGTGGATCTCTGTGAGTTCAAGGCCAGCCTGGTCTACAACAGCTAGTTCCAGGACAGGCTCCAAAGCCACAGAGAAACCCTGTCTTAAAAAACAAAAAAAAAAAAAAAAAAAAAAAATTAAAAAAGGTTATGCCAAGGGCATACCAGTCCTGTGGAAATACACTGGTAGTGGGTTTTTTGGTGATGATCAAGACTCCCAGTTAACCTTCATTTCAATCATCAACCACCCTGAGAGTCTTGTCTCCACAAACAACTGTATCTAAGGAAACTTCCAGGGAATCCAGGGACTACAGTGGTCAGAGTCCATCTTCTAGGGTCCAGTTGGATGGCATCCCTGGCCCTTGGGACTTAACTCTGCTGTAGTGATTCCCATTAGGATCTCTCTCCCATCCACCCCTCAGCCTCAACAGAGAGAGTTAACCTAATGCCCATAACTTGACACAGTCCTCCCCAGAGATGGGGAAATCACCTGGGTTTCAGCTTCCAGCACACGCAGCCGCCGGCTAGCAGAGGACAGCAGGGTCTCAAGCTCTAGCTGCAGGGTGTCCAGCTCCTCAATCCCAATCCCATCGTCCTCAGAGCGGGCCAGCACTGCTGTGTATCGGGGACAGACCTTCAGGTGGTCCACAGACTTGAAATCATGGAATTGCAATGGGCAGTCCTTCAGCTCACTCATGGCCCAGGAGATGGGACCCTGGAAAACTAGAGAGGAGCAGCCCACTGGGTGGGAGACGAAGAGGAATGGGACAGAGGCCCAACAGAGGCTTCAGGGCCTTTATAAATCAGGCTGACGGCAAAGCTCCTGGTCACAGAGTCCTGACTGTGCACCAGAGGCTTGTGCCACTGAATTATGCAGTTTTGGGGGTAGACTTTACGCTTTCTTTCTTTTTGACAAAAAAGGAAACAGACTCTAAAAGAGTTGCCTAGATTCCTAACTGCAATTCATTGTTTTTGTTTTTGTAGCGCTAAGACTGAACCCAGAGTCTCACACATGCTCTATCTCCAGTGCTTTTCTCTCTCTCTCTCTCTCTTTCTTTTTTTTTGAGCAAAGTCTCACTAAGTAGCCTTGGCTGCCCTGGTACTCATTTTACCTGCCTCTGCCTCTCAGAGTGCTGGCTTAAAGGAGTACACCACCACACCTGGCTTCCAGTCCTTTTTATTTACTTTTTCTTTTCTTTTTTTTTTTTTTTTTTTTTTTTTTTACAACCCAGGCTGGTCTCAAAGTAGCTAAGTAAACCAAAGATTTATTCCCACCTCCCAAGTGATGGAATTCCAGGCATGTAACCACACCTGGCTTATGTAGCACTGGGGAGCCAGGTCAGGGCCCCAGACCTTGTGCAGACTAGGTTACATTCAGCCTCCTTTCATGAATTCAGCTCTTACTAAGTTGCCAGGGCAGGCCTTGAACTTATGAACAATCTGCTTCAGCCTCCCAAGCAGCTAAGTTTACAACATGATTAGGCCCAGCCTCCTAACTGCAATTCAAACCCAAATAGTCTTGAACCTGCACTACAAGAGAGATACCAAGCAGGGCGATGGTGGCGCACGCCTTTAATCCCAGCACTCGGGAGGCAGAGGCAGGCGGATCTCTGTGAGTTCGAGACCAGCCTGGACTACAGAGCTAGTTCCAGGACAGGCTCCAAAGCCACAGAGAAACCCTGTCTCGAAAAACCAAAGAGAGAGAGAGAGAGAGAGAGAGAGAGAGAGAGAGAGAGAGAGAGAGAGAGAGAGAGAGAGAGACAGACAGAGAGACAGAGACCAGTCTGCCCTATCTTCCTATCGCCTCTGTTTTCCTATGGTGGGCTGTTTCAAACATTCTTTCTTACGGGGTTCGACCAGCCTCTCCTTGTCTCACCTCATTCCAAACCTTTGCACCTTCTCTCTGTCCCTAGCTAGTTTGGAACACGAGCTGGTCAAGCAGACAGAACTAAGTTCCAGCCCATTTTCTTCTTCTGTGCCCTTCCGAAGCATGCTATTTAACCTGAATCTCAGTTTTTTCCCAGGACAAGAAATGATGCCTCGGTCCGTTTCCCCATTAAAAAGTATAAATCTGTAAAATGGGGACATTAAGGGTACCTACCTCCCTGGAATGTTCTGAGGATTAAGAAGTGATGCTCGTCAAATGCCCAGTTCAGCGCCTGGCACAGAAGTGGGACTGCTTAATGGCTGGCTCCACCTGTGTGCCGCCCCCAAGATCCCGCCTCCAGGGTCCTCGTCCTCTAGGGAGCCCCTCACACAGCCCCCACCTCTCCTACCTCCTTTCTGAGGCCTCCTACAGGCCCCGGGCTGCAGGAGGGGGCGGGGAGTTCAGGGCTATCAGAGCAACCGCCCCGGAACTGGCTATGGGCGGGCCCCCTGCAGTTGACGCGAGGGCGGGGACACGGCCAGCCGACTGTGGCCTGGAGGGGAGGTGTAAGGCCACCTACGAACCTCCGACAGGTGGAATGCTAGGCCTGAGGTGTCCCCTAGGAAGCAGCCAGGGGCTAGGGCGGGGCTCAGAATCAAGTTCTCTCTAGGGACCGGCTTCCGGGCCGAGCCACAGGGCTGCTAGTAGGAGGAGTCCGGAGAGGATAGGGGAGCACCGCCGGAAGAAACGTCGGGCTTCTCCGGCTCGGCCTGTCCTAATTTGGTGCCCAACCTGAGGTCGGGCTGTACTATTGTTCCGTGGGGGGGATAAAGTTACAACCAAGGCCACAAGAACCAAGGGCGCTGGCAAAAGATGTACCGAGACCCAAGGGGCCTCGAGTACTTCTGTGTCACTGCAGGCCTCCTACAAGTCCCAGCGGTCCGAGTATGAAATCGTCCCGGAGATCCGAACGTCGCTCGGTAATTCCTCCCCGGTCCTGACCGAAATGGTCCTCCCCGGAAGTGCTGGCGGAGACTGCGGCTGCGCCTCTCGCGAAAGGGCAGGCGTCGCGGGGCCGGGCACTTCCGTACTTCCGCTTTCCGGCCCAGACAGCTCCCGCGATGGTGAGAGACCCTGGGCTGGGGGCCTCCTTGTGTCTTGCCTGGAGAGGCTTTGGGTCTGGGGGAGATGCTGTTTGCAGCCAGGGCTTGCGGCCGGAGGTTGCTCTGGGATGAGGGGGCACGATGAGAATGGGGAGGCAGAGGGTGGGACGAGGGCCGAGGCGAGGAGGAAGGGGCGAGCTGGGAGGTGAGCTGGGCAGGAGCGGGCCCAGAGGCTTCCAAGTTTGGCATCCCCGGAAGGAATGGCCTCTCCCCAAAGTTCGAGGAGGCAGGAAGCGGGGCTATTAGGCCTGTGGTAGCGGCTCGCAGCCGAGGTAGTACCGCTGAGGAATGAAGCGGGGCCTCCTCTCCATCCACGGTAGAGGTTCGTTCGCTAAGTACACCCCCTTGTCCCCGCCTGCCCTCTTGATCTGACGGCACCCCGAGGCAAGTGTCCACTTTTTATCACCCTCTCGGTCCCTCTAGCCCTTTGCTTCCAGGCCTCAATGAAGGTTCTGTGGTGATTCAGACTCCTTCCTAGTAGTGCGGTACGGTGTTGACCTTAAGGTGTGTAAACGCTGATGACCGCTGGCCCTTTCCTGCCAGGGGATGCTCGGGTTTGTGTCTGTAGGTGTTCCGTACTGTTGGGTCTCTCTTCCTATTGCTTTTCCCGGTCATGCTGGGTTTGATGACCACAGTTCTGAAGACTGGACTGATTTGCCACGCTCCTGTGACGCTCCGGAGGAGACACATTGAAATTAGACCCTCTTGTTCAAACGTCATCCACCTTTCTAAACTTGTTCATTCTCCTGTGTCCTAACTGGTTTCATTCCTCAGTCTGAAAGCCGTTTCCCTTTGGCTGAGGAGATAGCTTTTCATTTTTAAGCATTTAAGTTTATTGTACTTAATTTTTTGTTTTAGTTTGGTTTAGTTTTTCGAGACAGGGTTTCTCTGTAGCTTTGGAGCCTATTCTGGAACTCACTCTGTAGACCAGGCTGGCCTCGAACTCACAGAGATCTTACTGCCTTTGCCTCCTGAGTGCGGGGATTAAAAGTGTGAGCCACCACCGCCCAGTTTAAGTTTATGTACTTGAAACCGTCTTTTCACTAAAAGGCGAACATCACAGGGCTAGCTACCTAGAATTCACTTTTAGTTTTCTTTCTTTGGCTATTGACAAAATAATCAGCACTGCTACAATCAAGGAAGAGAACTTCTGTCGCTCTTCCAATGCCACCCGCCACCCCAGACAACTTCTAATTTTTTGCCCTTCTAGTTTTGCCTTTTCTTGGTTGACATATAAGTAGAATTCTCTAGTATGTAGACAGACCCTGATGCCGAGCTCCGTGACCACTGACCGGAAGTTAGTTAGGTTTTTAGCTTTTCCCCCACTCTGTCTGATGTCTGTCCCGTTTGTCTTCACTTGTTCAACTTCCCCTGCCTGTCTCCACTGCTCCAGTCTGTACTCAGACCTCTTCTCGGCCGTGAGTCTCACTTCCCTCTCCATCCCATTCTCCAGAAAGCCTCTGTGCCGCTGAAGCCATGTAACTTCCTCCTTAGAAAGTCCCAGTGCTTCCTGTCACATTGAGAGAAAAGCTAACTGGACTGGCATGTAGATTGTCTAGCGTTTTATCCCAGCCTGTCTTTGCAGCCTGATCTGTGTGGTTTAAAATGCTTCTCATAGATCATGTGTTTATTTACTCTATAGGAAATTTGTAAGACACGGTGTCCAGGAGGTACTGAATTAGTTGTCTGTTGACCCTGAGAATTACAATCTAGTGGAGGAAAATTCTTGTAACAAACCACATGAAAATGTCTTGTGGATTATATGTAAAGTGTACATATCGTAAGCTATCGTAAATGCTGGGGGAGGAAGTAGAAAAGACCACTTTGAGGAAGGAAGAGGCCTCCTCAATAAGCTGAGCTCGGAGAGACTGACCTAAGCCGCGGGAGGAGAGTACAGGTGATGGGCGGCCTGTGATAAGCCCTGAGGGGAGAGCTTGACTGAGATGTACTGCAGCTGACGGTTATAGCTGACCTTGTCCACTCTACTGAGAATGTCCTCAGTCTACTGTTCTCATTGTTAAACCTCCCTGATCTAGTATCTAGTCAAACTAGCTTCCTGAGTATAGGTTATTGAAAAATCTAGTTATGTTACATTTTGCCCTCCATTACCTTTGTGGTCCCAGTTGAGCTATTTGAGAGCAGGAGTAATCTGACTGAACTCCCAGCATGCTCAGGGTATGGATCAATACATCTGTCAGTGTAGAAAATAGGTGGAAGACATGGACCCTTCTAGAACAGTATTACCCAGCCTCGGCACTGGTGACTTTTGGGGCTAGGTAATTGTATTGTGCGTTCCAGATGTTAGGAAGCGTGCCCCCTGCTGCCTATGTCCACTGAAGTCCATGGTCCCTGCCCCGCCCCTAGGTCATAACTGTCAGGGTTTTGTTTTGTTTTGTTTTGTTTTTTCTCTGCATTTTACTAAATTCCAAGCAGCGTTGTTTGCTGCTGGGAACCACCGCTCTAGGCTCCCAACTGGGCTGTATCTTGAGAGTGTGGTGTATTCTGTTCTGTGTGATGACTGCCTGAAGCCTTCAGTACTATCTTCCTTCGTAGGAGCTGGGGGGGGGGGGGGAACGACGGCAAGACTGGCTTTGGTGAGGCAGACTCTGGTCCTGGTCCTTCCTAATCTTGGGTTTATTTCTGCAGACTGCCACTCTCCGCCCCTACCTTAGTGCCGTGCGGGCCACACTGCAGGCTGCCCTCTGCCTGGAGAACTTCTCCTCCCAGGTCGTGGAAAGACACAACAAGCCAGAGGTCGAAGTCAGGTAGGGAGAAGGCCAGAGTGGGGCTGAGAAGAGTAGATCCTGCCTAAGGGGGTCATGAATTTAATGTCTTAGAACTGCCAACATTCCTCCAGTGACTTGTGTCCTGCTGCTGGATGAATGGTGGTTCCCTATTTGGAATTAAGAAAATAGGGTAGTGGGTTGACAGGCCAAACCCTGTGGGAGACCTACCCCAGAGTGTGGCTTCTTAGAGCAGCTGTGCAGAAGTGTCTCCTGTAGTGTTACCGAGTCACTGGCAGCTCCAGAAGTGGCAACAGGATTTAGTTGCCAGAGATGACACCTCTGAATTAATAATTTAAGGATCAGGACTTTTTTTACTTTTTATCATTAATAACTGCCAGACAGCTTAGACCCTCTTATACCCAAATACTTGGTATTTTGAATGCATTTTTCTCTTATCTGGTTTTCATTCCATAAGTAAATATTCTTCCTCTTTGAAATTTCATCTGGCAAGAGATGACATAGACTGTTAATCCCAGCACATGGGAGGCTGAGGCAATAGCAATAGAGCCACAGGGTCAGGGCTAGCCTTAGCTACACAACAAGTCTTTTCTCAAGAAGTCAAAAGAAGCAAAGGGGAAAAAATCTGAGATGTACGTAGTTGAAGTAAAGCTGCGTTACCACATAGATGATAAAAACATTTTATTGCTGGGGATTGAACCCTTGGGCATCCTGGGCACACACTCTACAGCTGAACTATATTCCCCATCCCCAAAGTGATTGCTATATATCAAACAATTCAAATGTTAGGATGGACTATGTTATTACTTGATATACAAGGTTTTCAATAGACATTTTCAAATGGTGACAGTTTATAAACCATAGGTACCTTTACAAATGCCTAGAGTCAATGGCATCAGCTTGGTCCTCTGATTTTGTATTTTTAGGAGTAGCAAAGAGCTCCTATTGCAACCTGTTACCATCAGCAGGAATGAGAAGGAAAAGGTTCTGATCGAGGGTTCCATCAACTCTGTCCGGGTCAGCATTGCTGTGAAACAGGTGAGTCGCCAAGGAGGGGCATAGTTAGGAGTGCTCTTTACAGCAGGGTCCCATCTGGAAGGTCAGCGGGCTAGAGTCAGAGCCTGCTTGCAGGAGTTTACGTGGCATGACTGGCCAGAGCAAGCTGGTGGAGGCAGGTACCTGTAATCCTAGCACTTGGACGTCTGAGGCTAAAGATGGAAAGCCAAGGCCAGCCTGGGCTACTTGGTAAGTCCCTATCTGAAAAAACAAACAAAACAAAAAGTGGGTCAGTAGAATAAAATGTCAGCAACCCTATCTCAGAGGCCTCGCTCTGGATTACAGAAAAGGAAGTGTAGCAGGCAAGGACGTGGGGCCAGTTGGGTGTTGGCCAGAGAAGGTTTCTAACAGGTGGTGGTTGTGTGTACTCAGAACCGTACCAACCGGCACTGGTTTGATAGCCATGGGTTTTTGCCACTTCATTTAAAAATAGATGGTACAGCACACATGCGCATACAAAATTCAAAGAGAGAGAGAGAGAGAGAACAGACTGTCTGATTGTAGGTTGCCTTTCAGAATCAACTGTGCAGGCCAGCAGTGGGTGGGATGATACATCCAGAATCAGAAAGGAAAATGCCAAAAAAAAAGAAAGAAAGAAAGAAAGAAAGAAAGAAAGAAAGAAAGAAAGAAAGAAAAGAAAAGAAAATGCCAACAAGAGTTCTGGTGAAGCTATCGGAACTGAATGTCTGTCTAACAGTAATTTCCCAGACAAGTATCATGGCGTTTTCTTTGTGTATTTTCTCAAGTAGTCTTATAGTTGGAGGATCTACTTACAGGTGTTTTATCCATCTAGAGTTAATTTTTGTATATGGTACAAGATAAGGGTCTAGTTTCACTCTTCCACGTGTGAATGTTCAGTTGTCAGCACAATTTGTTGAAGAAATTCTTGCTGTTGTGATCTTGGTGCTTTTGCTGGAAATCAATTGATGATAAATATTTCAGTTTCTGAGCTTTCTGCTCTGTTCCAATTCATATATGTATAAAGTAGAATTTCATTTATTACACATTTCCTTGGGCAATATTTAACAAATGTCTATCACAGAGGTCTGAATGTTGCTGTCTGTCTTAGTATCACTTGAATGGTTATTTAATGTTTGTTTTAAACTTGACCTAGATTCTGTTTCGGGCTTGAAGAGAGACTTTGTATCCTAAGTAGGAAAACAGTTTCATTTGCTCCTTCCCCAGCAGACAGCCCTAAAAATACAATTAAAACAATGTTGCAAAATTCAGATTAGCAACTTCTTGCCTTTGAAAGCTTTCAGTTTTTTTTTTTTTTTTTTTTTTTTTTAAAAAAGTAAGGACACACTGGGAGGCTGTGTGGCTCTACTGGTGTCTGATGGCCCAGATGCAGGGGTATTGGAAGATTTGAGAAAGGAAAGATTTCAGGATTGTTGGATTATTTTAGTAATGTCAAGGCAGACACTCCTGGAGGAAGCCTCCCATACCCAGGTAGTCGTGCCAGGTAGCTTCAGATACAGGTGTGGACTCCACTAGAGCTGATGAAGGACTAGCTTGCCAAAGTTCCCGCCATGCATGAGAGGAGATCTCAGAAATGCCCTGGCTAGGTCCTCCCTTCAGTTATCAGTTCAAAGGTCAGCAGTCTTTGTTCCTACCAAGCCTCTCTGCAGCAGGGAGGTCCTGGGACTGGAAAGCCAGGCTCACTGTGGTTTTGCATGTTGACTGGAGAGCTGTCTTTCTCTTGCTGTCACCAGGCTGATGAGATTGAGAAGATTTTATGCCATAAGTTTATGCGCTTCATGATGATGCGAGCAGAGAACTTCTTTATCCTTCGAAGGAAACCTGTGGAGGTGAGACCTATGCTTCTGGTATTTGTAATTACCAGGGTTCTGTCTCTGGGTAGCCTGGGATTATTTGATTTTTTGCAGTATGGGGGATGGAACCCAAGGCTTTGCACTGCTGGGCAAGTAGCTGGACAACTATTCCCTGGGTCTGTGGGATTGTAGGCCAAGGGCTGCTGCTTTTCCAGAGCTAGGGTATCACTGCCTTGACTGAGTCAGTCATACATGGTAACAGAGAGACAGAACCCTAGGAGGGGGAGGTCTGTGCAGTGCCCTCCACAGAATCTTGAGCCTTGTCACAGACAAAATAATGATTTCAAAATCCTTCCTGCACTGGGTGTGATGGGCATTCTTGTACTCTTGACTAAGGCAAGAGAATCGTGTGTTTGAGGCCAGCCTAGGCTACATTTTGATACATATTTCCAAACGGGTGGAGGGGAGAGGGGGGGCGGAGAAGAAAGGAAGAAAAACAAAACAAAAACCTTCCTAAGCTTTCCCAACTTAAGTCCCGCCTCTCAAAGCCCCAGTAAGCAGTGAGATGCTTGCTGCCTGCCTTTGTATTTAAAGGTGCTTGAGTCCACTCCATGGACCCCCTGCCAAGTCTCCCTGGTGACCAACCTAGCAGCCACCATGTTAGAACAGTAAAGACCATCATCCAGCATACCAAATGGTTCTTCACCTTGGGCCACGTTCTCTCTCTGTCCTCGCTCTAACCTCTGGGGCCACTAGAGTAAATGAGCTCACTCTCACACATTCTCCTGTAGCAAACAGCTCCAGTTCCGTCCTCGGCCGGGTCAGTTCTCCTGTATTTTTTACTATTGGACTGGATTCTTTGAAATAAGATAGGTGGTCCCTTTATTCCCTGTGCTCATTTTGAACACAGGGCTGTTTATGCCACAGACTTTCAGGGACATCCGACCTGGCACACAATTTTGAACCAGGTTCAGTTGCTTGGGTCCGACAGACACACAAAATGTGAACTCACCCATATGCCCCCTCCCCAAGCAAGTGGGTTGCTGACTGAAGGACGAGTATATAACCTGGGAGAAGATGGTAGCCGTTGGAAGCTTTGTGTGAGAGTGGAGAAGATGTGACAACCAAGTGTCCCTGGGGGCTAACTTTGTCTCCTTTCTTCTGCCCCTCCCTGCTGGCTTCTCTCCCCAGGGGTATGACATCAGCTTTCTCATCACCAACTTCCACACGGAGCAGATGTACAAACACAAATTGGTGGACTTTGTAATCCACTTCATGGAGGAGATTGACAAGGAGATCAGTGAGATGAAGCTGTCAGTCAATGCCAGGGCCCGCATTGTGGCCGAGGAGTTCCTCAAGAATGTGAGTAGGGCCTTGCCACTCCGTAGCAGAGGTGGAAGAAACTATGGGTTCTGGGAATGTGGCATTGACAAGATAGTCCTGAGTGAGGCCAGAGTTCATCCTTGAGCCCCAGGTTGTTTTGTTGTTGTTTTTATTTCTGCGAGTCTTGGTGGAATTGTAGGCATGAATTCTGTATTTCCCAGTTCTGCCTAGTCTCGACCTGTCCTAGTTCAAACCCGAGTGAGGAAGATAGAATACCTTGTGAGTCCTCTGAGAGTTAATCATCAGTCCACTTCCCAAACAGACATAAATATTTTCTTCAGTGTCTGTTTCTCAGGCTTACTGCTATGGTTTCTTCAACATGTTTCCCATTACTCACGACTTGTGCCGATCAGCTGCAGGACTGCAGTGCTCTGGGAGGAGTTGTTTACATGAGGAGCCGGCAGCACAGCTATGTCTAGAGATTCAGGATGGCCGCTGCCTTCCAGTCTCTGGTTTGTTGATACATTCCTCTCAGAGCTGTTGATCCCTCCTTGGTAGAGTTCATGTTTTCTCCTTACTAATGCAAACAGACCCGGCCCTGAGGAGTTCAGAATCCTAAAAATGGAGATGATACCCATGTCCCCTGGGGTTTAATTATCCTGTGGGTGGCCAGCGCAAGGCTGTGTTGTTTATTATACTCCAAATCAGACCCAGTGTGTGGGCCTGCCTCCTGCCTCCCGCAGGCACATCACTGAACTGCTCGAGGAGCCTTGGTTTCTGCAGCAGTGATGGGTGCTGCTGTTAGTGTGCACCTCTCAGGGAGGCCGAGCATTAGTGAGATCACGTGAGAGTGGGGGGAGAGGTGTGTGGAGATGATTGTGCCCACAGATTCCAGAGCAGGGTGTGCAGTCACCTGGGGCTTTAGGAGCTGGCTGCTGTGGGTGCAGGCACTGGACCTCAGGTTCTCCAGAGAGGCCAGTGATTTCATCTCTCTAAGCCCCTCATACTTCATATTTGTTGTCTTTTGTTTTTGATGCCTGGTCTCACTATGTAGGCTTGACAGGCCTGGAACTTGCCATGTAGATCAGTCTGGACTCACAGAGATCTGCCTGCTTCTGCCTTCTGAGTGCTGGGATTAAAGATGTGTTTCACCAATACCTAGCTGCACTTAAATTTTTATGTAGACAGTAAAGTTTAAACAACATACTCTTGTACCACTCAAAATAGGGCCTGCCCCTCCCATGCCTGGAGCGGGTAGTAGATGTGTGGGGTTCTGGTTTGTTTCATTGTTCCGATGTTTGCTTACTTCCCTTTAAACTGGGAGTTTGGCAGAGGTCTGACAAGTCAGCGGTATTAGGACCTTATACATATGTTAAGTAAATGTGTAAGAACTTCCCAGTTGTGTTTCTGAGCTTCACAGGTGGGCAGACTAAAGGACAGGGGTAGGGACTGTACTGGGACAATCTCTTTCAGCTGAATCCAGAGTGGAATGGGAGCGGTAACCAGCTCTGTACTTCTGACTGAGAGGGGCTCAGAACTTGGGACAACAAACCCAGGGGCTCATCCTGGGTTTAATGGTGTTGTTTCCAGGCTGTACCATTCCCTGCCAGACCAGCTGTGAGGGAGTGGACAAAAAACACCTGAAATGGATGCAGGGGCTAAGGGTGGAGCCAGGTGTGAGACTCACAGGACTGAAGACCAGTGTGTCTGTTTGTGTGTGAAAGAGGGGACAGCCGGGCGGTGGTGGCGCACGCCTGTAATCCCAGCACTCGGGAGGCAGAGGCAGGCGGATCTCTGTGAGTTCGAGACCAGCCTGGTCTACAAGAGCTAGTTCCAGGACCGGCTCCAAAACCACAGAGAAACCCTGTCTCGAAAAAACAAAAAAAAAAAAAAAGGGGGGGGGTGGGGGACAAATGGTGTCCTCCCAGAGTATCCTGTCCCTGAACTTGCTGTATACCAGCCCCATGGAGTAGAGCATAAATACGGAATAAATATAAGACCAGTGAGAGACAAAATGCTGAAAAGCAAACCCTGGCCTAACAGGGTCCCTCAGTGAAAACCCTGACCCCAGAATGTGTAATAAATTTATGTTCTTTTGTTTTTTGTTGTTGGGTTTTTTTGTTTTTTTTTTTTTTTTGAGACAGGTTTTTCTGTAGTTTTTGGTGCCTGTCCTGGCACTAGCTCTTGTAGACCAGGCTGGCCTCGAACTCAGAGAGATCCGCCTACCTCTGCCTCCCAAGTGCTGGGATTAAAGTTAAAGGCGTTTGCCACCACCGCCCGGCCTGTTGGGTTTTTTTTTTAGTTTTTTTTTATTATTATTATTATTTTGAAGTGTATGTGTGTGTACATATGCACGAGTGCAGGTACCTAAGGAGGCCAGATGACCAAGTTGGCTACCCAGGAACTAGAGTTACAGGCAGTTGCAAGCCACCCAACATGAGTGCTGGGGATTGAACTCAGGTCCTCTGGAAGAGCTGCAAGTCTTCTTAACCATAGTGCTGTTTCTTCAGCCCATTGGTTTTAGAAATGTAGAAATGTATTTGTGCATGGACATGTCTGCAAGGGCCACCCAGACATCAGCATTGGTTGTCTTCTCTTTTGCCTTTCACCTTGTTTTTGGTCTCTCATTCAACTTGGAGTCTGCCATTTCAGCAGACTGGCTGTGAATTCACTGGCCAGTGAATCCCCAGGATTGGCTTGTCTGCATCCCCCCCCCACACACACACACGGTCCCCAGCACTGGGATTATAGGCACACACCCCTTTTTCCATGGGTGGTGCTGGAGAATAAACTTAGATTTCCATGCATACCCAGAAAGTCACCTCCCCTAGTTTCTCACATTTTCTGTTTGTTTATTTGTTTGTGTTTTGTTTTGTTTACTTTTGTTCTATTTTTAAAAAAGAAAAACATACAAACAGTCTGAAAGGTGGGGGGTTTGCTCAGCAGTTAAGAACATTTGCTGCTCTTTCCAGAGGACCAGGTAAGGTTTTCAGCACCAGTGTGATGACTTAGAACCATCTGTAACTTCACTTTCAGGGGATCTAAAATCCTCTTCAGATTTCTGGGCATCGGGCACACAAACAGTACAAACATACCTGCAGGAGAAAGACTCATACGCAATTAAATAAAACCTACTGAAAAAAGCCTTTGAGGCAATATGTTAGCATTTTGCTGAGAGTAAGGTGAGGCTCTTGAAGTGCCCCGTGTCTAATAACTGAAAGCAGAGGAATGTAGAGTGGGCTTTTTTTTTTTTTTTTTTTTTTTTGGTTTGGTTTTTTTCGAGACAGGGTTTCTCTGTGGTTTTGGAGCCTGTCCTGGAACTAGCTCTTGTAGACCAGGCTGGCCTAACTCACAGAGATCCGCCTGTCTCTGACTCCCAACTGCTGGGATTAAAGGCGTGTGCCGCCACCCCCTGGCTGAGTGGGACCTGGTAGCACTTACCTCTGAAAACAGATGCCACCAGGCAGCTGCAGCCCATTGCTGCCTCCTTGTCCTAGTTTTTGCTTCTGGAGCTTAGAGTTGAGCCAAGCCAAGGGCTTGGCTCGTGCTGCTTGAGCCATGGCCCAGCCTGCTTTTTACTTTTAGTCCCAAGAGTCCTCAGATTTGCAGTCACTCTACCTCAGCCGCTGTAGTAGCTGGGATTGCAAGCCTACACAGCCAGGCCAGAACAAATTGTTTAAACAAATCCCCAAATTTGAATTTGGTAGTGGCATCTGTTACCTTCACAGTTGGCAACTAATTCATAGCTTTGAGCATCATACGGCCCGGTCTTGGGCTGTGCTCAGTCATTGCAGTGTCCAGGGTTGTTCTGGGAACCATGGCGATACCTGAAGGCAGAAAGCATTTCTTCCTTTCCCTTCCTTCTGTCTACCCTTCCCTCCTTTTCTCTTCCTTCCCTTTCCTCCCGGTCTTTTTGTTTTTTGTCTTTTGTTTGTTTGTTTGTTTGTTGAGACAGGGTTTCTCTGTGTAGCTTTGGAACCTGTCCTGGAACTCACTCTGTAGACCAGACTGGCCTCAAACTCACAGAGATCCTCCTGTCTCTGGGATTAAAAAGGTGTGCCGCCACCACCTGGCTCTCCCTGTCTTTCTAGGAGGGAGGCAGGGAAACAGCTCAGGCTGCCCCTGAATTCACTTGCTGTTGACTATGGCCTTGACCTGATCCTTGTGCCTCTTTTTCCTAAAGGCTAGGATTGTGAATGTGCTACCACAGGGAGCAGAAAGCTCTGCTCAGCCCTGTTGTCATTTGACAGTCACTCAAAGTTTAACATAAAGTACTAGACCTTGTCCCTCTCTCCTTGGCTCAGAGTCGTCCAGCCCTTCACATGTGGGTCCCATGTCTAAAGCTGCTTCAGTTACCAAACAAGCTGTGGGGAAGCCCTTAGCACTTAAAACCTGTGTTCTAGGCTAGTGCCTTCAGATCACTGCCGGAGTTCAGCCAGATTAAGAGCACGCTCATGGAGCTGTAGAGATGACTTGGTGGTAAAAAGCACTTGTCGCTCTTTCCGAGGACTGGGTTTGGTTCCTAGTGCCCACATGGAGGTTCACAGAGAGTATGCTCTTGAAGTGCCAAAAGCTGATCCTGTACTCAGAGACCTGAACAAGAGCAGCTCAGAGCTGGCTCACCTGGAACAGGCTCATCAGGCAGGATATAATAACCCCCATTCATTGCCTGTTTTTCTCTTCAACAGTTTTAAATCATCTGGCTGGATCTCGTGGCCTTCCCCCTTAGCCTTCCCTGTGTCTCTGCGCATCTGCGACGGTGTCCTGGAGTCAACCCCGGAGCAGCGGTGCAGCAGCAGCAGGAAGCTGGGTTGGGTGGGCATCGGATGCGGGAGGCGGGTGTGGTGTGCTTGCTGGCTGTGCAAAAAAGGCAGCAGTGGACCTGCCCTGAGCCCATGCGTGTCTGGTCAGGCTAGCTTCTGATGTTCAGTCCCCTGGGCTGGGACAGACTTTTTTTTAAAATGTCTTGAAACCTAAACTCTGTGCTTGTAGAAGACTGTAACCTTTTTGTCTTTTTTTTTTTTTTTTTTTTTAAACCAACAACCTCCACCTCCAGTGGCTGTGACTGGCCCCAGTGATTGTACCTTATTGGTCGCTGTGGTCTGGGCGGGCCTGGAGCCAGAAGGCGACTATTTTTCCTGTGCTACCCTAGGTGGGGAGAGAGGGAGGTTTCAGACTCCAGTCTCTCTTCCTTGCTGTCGTACTCACAAGCCTCGTTGGGCCCAGTAGAGGTGGTAAGGACTCCTTACTAGCCTGAGTTCTGCCTGAAGATGGCCACCGTACTGGTTGGGAGCAAGGGCTGAATCCATGATTGCCAGGCAGACCTAGCAGCTGGGGTCCAAAAGCCAGGCAACTTCTGGCTGCAGGGGCTACCTGGAGTTCCCCCCCAAACACCTCCCCAGCTGAGAGGCCCCAAGGCTTGCCTGTCTGGGTACAGTGCCTGTGCTGGAGGTGCAGAGGTGAGTCCTTGAGTGCCCAGCTGGGCCTCGCCTGCTCCGGCTCCTCTGCTCCCACGCTCGCTGTCTCTGATTCTGATGAATCCTCCCTTCCCCTAATTAAAGTTTCTTCCTGCCCCTTTGGGGTTGCATGAGGTCTGTGCTCTGTGTATGTGTGGAAGGACAGGGGTTTTTATTCCTTGGAGTCGTGTATGACTGGCGCTTGGGTCTAGAGCAGTCCACCAGACAATTTTGTCATTGGGAGACCAGAGAACTTCACTGCAGTCAGTCACCGTTCTTCAGAAGGTGGTCTCTGCCTGAACAGAGACAGCAGTGTTTTCCACATCATGCTTCTATTCTGTCTTCAGGTATCCTCAAAAACCAGGATCCCACTTTGTGGATAAGGATTACAGGTGCCACATTCCAAAATCGCTTGCTCCAGATCTCACATCCTGTGAGCTCGAGGGAGACTTCTGCCTGTGCTATTGGAATCACTCTCCACACCATCCCAAAGTCTGAGTCCCACTAGTGACTTAACAGGTGTTGGACAGTTGTAGGTTACTCAGGAAGTTCATCAGATAGTGCCTATGACTTCTTGCTGGCTCCTGAAGTAAGCAGTCCTCTCGCTGTCTCCTAATATGTAGAGACAATGGGAGCTATATAGCACTGCCCCTGCCACACAGGTGCTGGGTGAGCAGTGGTTGATCCCTCTGTTTATCCCTCTCTTTGCTGTACTTCAATCCTGACACTCAGTCATACTCTGATACAGCTCAGGTCCAGAAAGGGTGAGGTCTGTAAATAGGCATTGAAGAGTGGTCATGATTGGAGTGGAGGAAGGGTAAGTGTGCTCGCAGAAGAGTATCAGGGGAGGCTTCAAGAACAGTTGGCTTTGCGCCAGGTCTGTTGACTCACACTAGTAATAACAACACTTGGGGGAGATTGGAGGCAGGACTTCTGTGAGTTCTAGGCCATCCTTGAATTACAGGAAGATAATTTTCTCAAATGAACTAAAAATGTGTGTGAGAGAGAGCTGGGCTTTCTGGGTGGCCAAAGCAGTTTTTGTTGAGGTTTGGAGGGAATTATTTCTCAGTGCTGGGATTGAGCACAGTATGCAAACCTATCACCAGCCCCCAAAAGGGGGTCTTTTGAAAAGAACAAGTGTTAAAGAAAGGAGGGGTGGGGGCAACTTGACTGGCTGGCTGCTGTCCCTTTGTGACACTCCCTCTGTGACCTCCTGCCTTATTGAATTAGTTGGGCCCTCTGTGGTCCATGGCTTTATTGTAACTTTGCAGTGACTGTTAAAGGTACTCCTGGTGAAACCCGGTGATCAGGAGGAAATGGAAGCTGGTCACCCAACCCTTGAACATCCTTGCTCCGGTGAGCCAGCCAAAACTGCTTACGTTGTAGATTCTCTCCCAAGGTACAAAGTCCTGAAAACCAGATTTACAAGCTGAGAGCAGACTAGATTGCTGCCAACCAGCTAGCCCTCCCTCTCTTCTGGAAGACCAGTTCCCAGCCATGTTGGGTGGGGGGAGGGTTGGCTGGACAGGTAGCTGGGGGACCTTCACTGCAAAGGCAGATTTGCTGGTGACTGACAGCTGGGTTCTTGGACTGCTTGAGTAGACACGCTAGAGCCAGCTTCTCCAACTCCATTTGGTACTTCTAACCCTCACAGGAAGCCCAAGTGGCTGCTAGACTGCTTTGTCTGTCATACATGAAGCCTTGAGTTCCAGCACCAGGTGTGCTGGTGGTCCAGTTGTTGAAAGTCTGCCGAGGTACTTGAGACCTCAAAAAGGTGTTGGAATCAGACCTTTGTACTAGGTTTATTTTTGTTGCTGTTGTTTTTCCCAAGACAGGGTTTCTCTGTAGCTTTGAAGTCTGTCCTGAAACTAGCTCTTGTAGACCAGGCTGGCCTCGTAACTCACAGAGACCCACCTGTGTCTGCTTCCCAAGTGTTGGAATTAAAGGCGTGCGCCACCACCACCCAGCTAGTACTAGGTTTAGCTATGCTGTTTGATTGAGACAAATTATGTACTGTTTTGGAGTCTTATTTTCTGAGTTGTGATTTGGCCAGAATGAAGTACTCTGTCTTTCTCTCTCTCTCTCTCTCTCTCTCTCTCTCTCTCTCTCTCTCTCTCTCTTTCTTTCTTTCTTTCTTTCTTTTCTTGGTTTTTCAAGACAGGCTTTTCTGGTCCTGGAACTCACTCTATAGACCAGGCTGAACTCAGGATCGCAGAGATCCGCCTGCCTCTCTGCCTTCCAAGTGCTGGGATTAAAGGTGTATGCCACCACCGCCCAGTGTCTTTACTTTTCTTCAGTTGATAAAAATGATTTGACTTTTTCAAGTTAGTGGAAGAGGCAGTGTGTGCTCTGAACCTTATATCGCCACCCCTTATGCAACCCAAAGATGACCTGCCATCTCCACCTAGACCCGACAGGACTGATCTAACCTCACCTCGGCCTTTAATTCACCGGCCCTCTCAAAGGTTCACAGGACAGTTGCTGGGACTTCCCACTGCTAGGCTGTGGTTTCATCTCTTCCCTTGGTGGCTCCTGGCTCCTTTCTTTGCATGTGTGCTGTTTGTTTCACTGGTCACCTGAGTGGACTGCCTTACCTTCAAGAGGCCCCTTCCCAGTTTCAGCTCACTGCTTTTTCCATGCCCTTAAACCAGCACCTTTTTCTTTTGCTAACTTTTGGATTTCCATACACTGTAAGCTCCATGAGATCAGGGACCAGTTGGCAGCCCTTATCCCAGAGCTTTAATGTGTGTGTAGGCCAGCGCACACACAAAAAATAATAATAATAGCCGGGTGTTGGTGGCGCACGCCTTTAATCCCAGCACTGGGAGGCAGAGGCAGGCGGATCTCTGTGAGTTCGAGGCCAGCCTGGTCTACAAAGGGAGTTCCAGGATAGGCTCCAAAGCTACAGAGAAACCCTGTCTCGAAAAACCAAAATTAATATTAATAATAATAATAAAGAACTCTAATAATCGCCCCAGTGCTTGGTTCTTCCATCCTCAGTGCCTAGCAAATGAGGGCAGAGCCAAAACCACGAAACCATTACCGCTCTCCAGCTCTCTACCAGAGTCTGATTGTGCCTAGGCAACGGTCTCCTAGGAGACGGGAAACAGAGGGCGGGGCTTGAGAGGGAGCCTGGGCGAAGGCACTGGGGTGCTGGGAGCTGGCGACAGGCGCATGCAGGGCCTCAGCGCCGCGCTTCTCCTAAGCGCAGGGCAACTGAGGCCTGCGGCTGCCTGTTACCGCCAAGAAGGCAGCTCGGAGTGCAGCTGGCACCGGAGGACGCAGCCGCCCGAGCTCAACACCAATTCCCCTTCCCGGTTGCCCTGGGCAGGCAGCTCCCAGTTCCACCCGCCTGGGAGGCTGCAATGGCCCGGGCCCGCCTCCGCCAGGCCCGAGGGGACACGTTGCCGTGGGGATTACAGCCCATTTCCTGTGCGCCACCTAAGCAGCGCCCACGCCCACAAGTCGTTTGCGCCGGGTGCCCAGGACACTGCGAGCTCCCACCCGGTCTGCTCCCTGCTCCCCCCGACCCTGGATGAGCCCCTGCCTACTGCCCCGCCGCCACCTGATGGTGAGGCACAGCGCAGGCAGCCAGCCCTGAGACCCTGGTGACTGCAAGAGAAAGGTCGCCAGGGTGGAAGGAATGGGGAATCTGGAGAGCATTGGAGATTGGGCGTCTGGATGCAGGGTAGGGGCAAGGGAGCGCAGGCACCTGAGGTCAGAGAAGTCCCTGGGCCCAACCCCCAGCTTTCTGTGTTCCTGCTCCGCATCTCTCTGCAGATTCCCTTGTCCTCTGGCGAGGATTCTCCAAGGGACCTCACCACATGGGCCGACTCAGAAACGCCAAAATCCACGTAGAGAGAGCCGTCAAGGTTGGAGGGGATGGGGTGGTGGTGGTTACACTTACTAGTTTCTTATATCCTTAAATAAATCCATAAATGTCAAAGAAAGATTTAATACAAGCACACACACGCACGCACGCATCAGGCCCATAGTCTTGGCTGATTTATCTACCTAGGGATATATTCTTCAGCTCACTCGGTCCTGATCCCCAGCCCTTCTAGCCCTTTAGTAATTTAGAAATTACTCTCATTTAGGGCCTTGGTGCCCAGCAAGGAGCCAAGTCCTTAACCGCCTTTCTCCTGCTGGGGGACAGTGTATTGCAAACGGCTTGTGCATGCCACCCTAGGCTAAATGGCTGGCTGGCTCCACACTCCTGGTTCCCTGCTTGTTCCCTGGCCTCTGCCTCTGAAGACTTCCCAGATGTCTGTGATTCCTTGGGCCCTGGGTCCGATCTGACTCCATGCACCTCTTTCCTTGAGTTTAGGAGTCCAGGATCACACCGTGCAGTTTAGGAGTCCAGGATCACACCGTGCCCTATCCCACACTTTTCCTGCCTCCGACCCCCACCCTGGAGATCCAGCCCTCTGATGGATGTCTCCAAAGAGCTCACCAGCATCTCACGCTTGCATCCCAAACCTTACTCCTGTTCCACTGTCCAAACCTGTCGGCGCCCCCTCCAAACCCGGTATCCAGCTTTCTCCATCACTTGCGTCAGAAATCAGAAATCCATTCTTCCAGTTCCATCCATCCATCCACACCTCCAGAATGGGAAGCAGCTCCTTCCCAGTCTCCACGTTACCACCCTCATTCTGACTATTGCAGTTGTTCAGACCACGGTATCCTCCTGAGGATCTGCCTCTATACCTGTCCCCTCCCCCATTGATGCTCCATGCAGTTGCATGCAAACTTACAGAGACTTCCTTAGTTATGCTCTTGACTCATTCGTCTCCTTATAAAATGCAAGGCTAAATTTTAAGGTTCACGGGGCCCTACACAGTCCAGTCATACTCCAGTATTCTTGGGAACTCTATTTATCAGATTTCACTCTCCGTGGCCTCTCAGTTCCTTCTGACTTCTCGCTAGCCTCTGGATCTGTGCACATGCTACCACACTCTGCTCTGTCATTCGCTCAGCTCTGCATTCATGGCTCTTTCCCAGTTTGCTGTGACCGTGACCATGCATTACTCTTGAGACGGGGAATACCAGGGATAAAACATGCACTTAGCGTGCAGAAGGCGCTGGGCCTAATCCCCAGCACCAAACAAAAAGGAAGAAATCCTTGCTCTGTCACTTAACTACCGTGTAATTTTGGAGAAACTGTTTAGCCTCTGTGTGCCTTCAATATGTAATTAAAATGCAAATTGTTCTTAGTGGTGCATGTAAGTGCTTACTACATAATAGGTACTTAGTAGCTATTAACTATTTATATTTATTTTTCTTCTTGTTTATGAGCTGCCTCCTACTGGGGAATAAAAATTCCCTGAAGGCAGAGATCCTGTCTAGTCACCTTTGCCTCCTATATGTCCGATGCTGAAGCAAGTCCCCGCCTCTCATCTTACAGCAGAAGAAAATCTTTATGATTCATGGCCGATACCCAGTGATCCGGTGTCTATTGCGCCAGAGGGGATGGGTAGAAAAAAAGATGGTCCATCCCCAAGGCACCATCCTGCCACCACCCCAGAAGGATCTAGACAGTTCATTGATGGGTGATAGTGATGCCATGGAGGATGGTGAGTTGGTCCCTCCCTGTGCACACGCTGTCCTTCTTGAGTTCTTTTCCATTTGCTTCCCACTGGTCCAGGGTTGAGACCTTAAATGACTGTGGGGCATAGACACAGTCCCAAGGGGTCATCCTCCACATCCACAGAGGATGAAGAAGAGAACGAGGACTTTCGGGAGCCACAGCTGTTGGACTTGGATGGTATTCTGGAATTCGATGATCTGGATGGGGTACATGCTTTAATGGTGAGGACTCTGGGGGCCAAAAAGTGGGGGGCTAGCAGTTGGATGTCCTTCCTTCTCTGGAAAACTAGATTGCTTCTCTAAAGACTGGCTAGATCTGCAGAATAGTGAGGAACTTAGTAGGACTGATAGGGTGACCACATCTTCTACTCGTGGTGGCTTTGATGGCTCTCCCTGCCAAGTACTTTGCGCATCTCTTTCCTTTGCCCTTGGCAAATGAGGGTTATAAGAAATGGCTTTAAAAGTTAAGAGACAAGCAAAGGCAATGCATTCTTTAATAATAAAGTTAGGACCCGAGTTCAAGCCCCAGAACCCAGGTATGTCAGCTGGACAGTGGTGGCGATGCCTTTAATCCCAACACTTGGGAGGCAGAGACAAGCAGATGTTGTCAGTGAGTTCAAGGTCAGACTGCTCCACAGAGTGGGTTCCAGGGTAGCCAGGGCTACACAGAGAAACCCTGTCTCAAAATAAAATAAAATAAAATAAAATAAAATAGACCAAACAAACATAAAAGACCAAGCAAACCAACAAACAAAAAAACCCAATTACCTCCTTAAAAAATATATAACAAGATGGATGGCTCCCGCTGGGACCCCAAGATTGTACTCTGGCCTCCACATGGGCACACACAGAACACACATTCCCACATACATGCACACCAAAATTTGAGAGGTGCTGCTGTGGAGGGCATGTGTGGTGAAGAGAGGGTATGAGGTCAGAGCCAAGTGAACTGTATGAAATCGACATGTTTTTCTTTGTGTATGACATGCAAGTATGTGGGTGTGGAGCTGCACACGCACATGAAGGTCAGAGGACAACTTTCTGAAGTTGATTCCCTCGGGACCCACTCAGGCACCATCACGTGCCAAGTCTTCTGGATGCCTTCAAGAATCTCATTTCTGTTTCTATAATGAAATACTCTGACAAAAAGCAACTTGGCATGGAAAGTTTAACTTCTGGTTCTAGGTTACAGTCAGTCATTGCAGAGAAGTCAAGGTGAAGACCTTGAACAGGTAGTTCAGGAGCAGAGAAATGAAGGCAGGCTTTGCTCTCCACTCAGCCTCACCTCTTCTCCTCATATCCAGTCCAGGACCCAAGCCCGAGGAACAGCATCACCATGGTGATCTGGGTCCTCCCACCGACCAACCCTATCTAAACGATCCCTCACTAAGATTCTCTTCCTGGGGGGCTGGAGAGATGGCTCAGCAGTTAAGAACATTGGCTGTTCTTCCAGAGGATCCGGGTTCAATTCCTATCACCCATATGGCAGCTCACAACTGTAACAACAATTTCAGGGGATCTGACACCTTCACACCAATGCACATAAAAATAAATTAATTTTTTTCCTCTTGTCCAGGTGGTGGTGGTGTACACCTTTAATCCTAGCACTCAGGAGACAGAGGCAGGCGGGTGGGTCTCTGAGTTCAAGGCCAGCCTGGTTTAGTACAGCATTCTAGGACAGCCAGAGCTACACAGAGAAACCCTGTCTAGAAAAAAACAAAACAACAAAACGAGGCAAGGACCACCACAACCATTTTGCACGTTGTCCTAAGCATCTTCTGTGTCAGCTCGTTCAGTCCTCAGTGAAGCCCTCTAAGTAGGGTTAAAGGTAAAGGCAGTGCATTCTACAGAGAGAGGCACAGACTGACAGACCCCCACAAACATGGCCACAGAGACTAGCTCATCAAAAAACAACACAAAATTGTCAACATGAAGCCTTTTCTCTTACTTGATCTTTTCCCTGCAAGACAAGGTTTCTCTATGTAACCCTGGGTGTCCATATGTAGACCAGGCTGGCTTTGAACTCAGAGATCCAGAGTCTATCCAGCTGCCTCAGCCTTTGGAGTGCTGGGTGTGTGCCACTACATCTGACCTGAAAAACAGAGAGGTAGCAATTTCTCAATACACAGAGGGGGCAGTTTGAAGCCGGGCAGGGTGGTGCACATCTGTAATCGAGCAAGCGGGAGGCTGAAGCAGGAAGACCATGAGTTAGAAGGTAGCCTGGGCTACCTGGCGAGTTTGAGGCTTTCGTGGACTGTATAGCAGGAGCCTGTCTCTAAAAATAAAGACCAGAGCCGGTTACCGTGCTGCTGGCTGGTGAGCATCCTGTGTCCCAGAGTTGTAGGGAGAATAGAAAGGTCGGGTCCATGGAGGGCCCCTGTCCATGCTTTGTGCGCATTGATCGGAGTCACGGTCCTTCTACTAGGACAATCACTGATGGTCGCAGAGCAAGGTATGGCATCGTAGTGTGCAGCTTAGTCATTGCCTTGGAACACAAGTGGAGGCCGGAAAGAGCCTGCTGTCTGCTCACCCCGTATATCCTCTGGAGAAGATGCCTTCTCACGCCTTATCTATTCAGAGCTGGGGGAGTCCAGAGGACACCTTGACACCTCTTCTCCTTTCTGTGTGGTAGGGCAGGGAGAAGCTGTCCTCACCGGCCTCCCTGTCTCCATCTCCTCCCCTTTCCTCCAGTCCCGCATGGTTCGGAATGAGACCCCTTACCTCATCTGGACCACTCGGCGAGATGTGCTGGACTGTCGCTTCCTATCCAAGGATCAGATGATAAACCATTATGCCCGTGCCGGCTCCTTCACTACGAAGGTAGGCATCCCAGGGACTCCAACCCTGGCCTGTGGGCTGGCAGCCCCGCTTCTGCAAAGAACACAAGATGTTCTTGGGTTCTCATGTAGTCCCCGAACTATATCTGACATATGTTGGCATGACGATTATGGGCTCAATTCCCATGAAGTCTGAAAACAAAAACACCAAATCAATGTTTGTAAACAAAGGGGCCCTGGCCTGAATAGAGCATGTCTGTTACTGGGTTTCTTAGCAAGTGGCTTCACCTCTCCCAGCCTCCACCTACTCATTTTTTGTTTGTTTGTTTGTTTTGTTTTTGTTTTTCGAGACAGGGTTTCTCTGTGTAGCTTTGGAGCCTGTCCTGGAATTCACTTTGCAGACCAGGCTGGCCTCGAACTCATAGAGATGCACCTGCCTCTACCTCCCAAATGCTGGGATTAAAGGCGTGTGCCACCACCGCCTGGCCCGCTTGCTCATATTTAGAGGAGAATACCAGCATGCCTGTTATCTAAGGCTGTGTAAAGGATAAGGGGTTTACCAGCGTCTGTTATGCCAGTGGTTCTCAACCTGTGGGGCATGGCCTCTTTGGGAGGTCCCATATCAGGTAACCTGCATATCAGATATTTACATTATGATTCATATCAGTATCAAAATTACAGTTAGGAAGTAGCAACAAAATAAATTTCATGGTTGGGGGCACTTACCATACGTGAGGGACTGTATTAAAGGGTCACATCATTAGGAAGGTTGAGAACCACTGGGCTATGACATCATTCACACTATGGTGTGAACTGTCAAGGCTTCCTGGGTGGAATATGCTTTTATGGATGGGAAAGGGTGGGTGGAGGCCTTCTCAGCTGGGCAAACCTGGAAATGGATGGATATCAAGTCAGGTCTAGCAAGTGGGTCTTCCTGAGCCTCTGGACATATGCTGTATGTGGGGGAGCCCCTCAACACTCTCTGTGTCCTCCACAGCCCTTTCAGCAGCTGTCTCCATAGGTGGGCCTGTGTCTCAACCTCCGGAATCTGCCATGGTTCGATGAGGCTGATGCTGACTCCTTCTTCCCACGATGCTATCGCCTGGGGGCGGAAGATGACAAGAAAGCCTTTATAGGTAAGAGGACTCCAGCCCAGGCCTGGCCCCCTCCTGTTGCCTGCCCCACAGTGGAAAACAATAGGTCCCCTCTTTCCTCTGTAGCTCCAGTCCCTCCCTCCCACTAATGGTTCTTCCATTCCTGAGCCTCTAGCTTGGCCAACCCTGGTACAGACAGAGAAGCCCAGGGAGCCAGGCTTTTATTCTAGGGCAGGTTCTAGAGGTCGGTGGGTTGGTTCTATTTGGAATCCAGATAAGTTGCAGGCTGGACCAGGTTCCAGAAAAGGCTGTGAGTCTTGAAAGCAAAGTAGGCTCCAGCTCCAATATAGGTTCTGAGTTTGGAATTTGGACCCAGAGCAGATGGCAGCTTTTAAATTATATTCTAAACCTTAGATAGGATTTAGGCTGCAGTGTGGTTCTCAGGTTAGAGTTAAGTATCAAAATGGACAAAGAGGGCCATGGGAGGTGGGTCAAACCCGTAATCCCCAGTGTAGGGAAGCAGAGGCAGGATTGCAACAAATTTGAGACCACCCTTGTCTATATAGTGAATTCCAAGCTGGTCATCTTGAAGCTGCAAGACCCTGTCTCACAAAAGAGAGCGAGAGAGAGAGAGAGAGAGAGAGAGAGAGGAGAGAGAGAGAAATGAAACAGGTACAGGCTATCTGGAAACAGTCTGTGTCGAGTCTATCACACTATGGGTGTGATATTCTATAACTGGGCTAGGAGCCAGGTGCTAGAGAGAGACAGGTAAATGAGGTTCTGGATCCAAAATGGGGCAAGCCATGGTGAGGTTCCAGAACCAGGAGAGGCCTGGAGCCTGGGGGCTGAGCAGGGTATCCCTGCCTGGGAGCAGAGGACTTCTGGCTGACAGCTGCCCGCAACGTTCTCAAGCTGGTGGTGAAGTCGGAAGAGAAGCCATACTCCTCCATGCAGACAAGAAAGGAAGAGGCCCTAGGTGAGTGCTGTGCTTGCCTCTGCTCCCACTGCTGTATGCCAACCATCCACTCATCTGTCCATCCGCACTTTTAAGTCGCACGGCCAGACTGCAGCCTTTGCCACCAGCCTTCCCCTCCATCTTCCCGTCTGTGACTATTGCTCACTCCTGCTCACCCAGCCACCGTCTGCTCTTTCTCTCCATCATCTCCCCACCCGGCCATCTCTTGCTGATCACTTCAGTCACCTACCACTGCCATCATTTCTGTGTGGTACCCGTCTGTCCCCTCCCTTCCTGCCCTTGCACAGCCCATCTTCTTGTCTCCCCACCCACCTGTCTATCCTTTGCTTACCGCCTTATCCTGCATCTACCCCTTATCTGTCTACCTGTTAATTGTCAATTGTTCAGCCCTTGGATAGGCCTGACTGACCACTTTAGAGGGCAGGCTGAGACCACATGGCTCATCCCTGCCTGTGATAGCCACTTCAAGTTCTCTGGGAAGGCACAGAAGAACTCAGCTATGTACAGATATCCCCCAAGAAACCCTGTTCCTACACTAAGGAACACCTGGGAAGGGAGGGGACAGAGAAACACTCTGCATGCTGGTCCAACATATTGCTTCCCCTTCCCCCTCTACAATACTGGGGCTCCAGGCATGGCCAAGGGACTCTGGGAAGGAAGGGGCAGCTTTACTGGAAGGAGAAAAGTCCCTGGCCCTTCAGGAGCAATCCTTACATACACGCCGTCAAGTGCTGTCATTTGACCTAGGTGGATCCGGTACCAAAAGACTGTTATGTGCCAGGATCTGGGCCACAGGGAACCGTATGTGCCCAGAGACCCTGTATTTAAACTTCCGTGTACTGAACTCAAGTGTGGGTCAATGTTGCAGGTGGGCAGTTGAGGGAACGGTTGTGTGTCGCGAGTTTTTTTTAATATTTATTTATTATTTATTATGTATACAATATTCTTTCTTTCTGCGTGTATGCCTGCAGGCCAGAAGAGGGCACCAGACCTCATTACAGATGGTTGTGAGCCACCATGTGGTTGCTGGGAATTGAACTCAGTACCATTGGAAGAGCAGGCAATGCTCTTAACCACTGAGCCATCTATCCAGCCCTCGCGAGTTTTTAAGTAGGCAAAGGACTGAGCCAGGGTTGAGTCCTCTGGTGCAGGGGTTGGCATATCATTTCCAGCTGAGTGCTTCCATTTGCATGTACATTAGCACTCTGTGGCTTAGGGGCTGTGGATGTCCATCAGGATTCTGAGAGATGGGATGTAGGAAGCTAAGTAAGATTTGGCTTCATGTGTATCTAGGTTCACCTAGGCAAGGTTTCCAGGTACATTGTAGGGCTAAGTTGTGCCAGGGGTGGTGGGTGCTGGGGTAGGTATGCTCTAGAGACCTTTGGGACATTCGGGCTGGAGCCTTAGTTGAGTAAGATGCAGGGACAGTGGTGGCCGGGGACAAAATGCTAGGGTTGCCGGTGAATTTAGAGCAGTTCCAGGTGAGTATCATGCCCTAGGGTGGCTGGGGATCGAGTTCACTCTGGGCCTCAGGTGTCTTTAGGGCGAGGCCTCAGGTAAGTGACAGGTTTCAGGTCAGCAAAGGACGATGGCATGTGTCACACTACCTGCTTCGGTCCCTTCCATCCCTACAGAAATCACACTGCCCAAGAAGCAGGAGAAAAAGGCAGTGATAGTGTCGTCAGAGTTTGTGGACGAGGCGCTGAGTGCGTGTGAGGAGCACCTGAGCAGCATGGCCCACAAGGACATCGACAAGGACCCCGATGCCCCGCTCTACTTCAGCCCTGAGCGGTGGTCCGATTTCCTCCAGCGCTACTACCAAATAGTCCAGTAAGTGCCCTAGAAGGCAGGGCTGTGGGCACATGGTCAGGGGTTACAGTCAGACCCACCCCAGGGAGCACAGCCCAAGCCCCCCACTTTCTTTTATCCTGGACACTCCTGACCCTCAGAGGCTCCCAATGGCTCCAGGAGAATCTGATCCACTTTTCTCCCCTTAGCATAGCATGGACTCAAGGTGGTAGCCTGGGTTGTCAATAGACTTAAATTCTAGTTCTTTCTTCCCATCTCCTAAGCTCTGTGACCCCAGGAACATCACTGGGTTTTCTAAACAACATAAGACAATTTGTATTGTGGGGTCAGCACAGGCTTGAGTGTCCCCTCAAAATCAGGATCTAGAGCACTTAGATTTCATCCTAGAGGCCATCTGTCAGTGTGACCCAGGATGCTAATCACCGTAGGAAGGAAACAGAGGTCACAGGAAAGGGGCTGAGTGATCGGCCACATTTGGAAAGGTCGGGTTAAACACAGTGAGTTTAACAGGTTTCCTTGACGTAGAATCCAGAACCTTGTGGGGTATGTAAGAGAGTCAGGGGGAGAACAGGGGTGACATTTTCGGAGCTCGCCTTGGGCAAAGGCTCTTGAGTGCTAGAGGGCAGGAAGCGGTACAGGGGTGCAGGTTCTGGCATGGCGGCAGGAGAATGCCACAAGCCTTGGTGAGCACCACCTGTGTATCTAGCATTATGCCAGGCTTCAGAGCTAAAGCTCTGCAGGGCACAGCACTTACCATTTTTACAGTGAGCCCATTTGGGGGCTCAGTGGTTAACAGTACTAACTGTCAGAGGTTCTGATTTGGTTCCCAGCACCCGTGTCAGGCAGCTCATAACCAACTGTAACTCCAGCTCTAAGGGACCTATTGTTTCTGGAGTCCTCAAATACCTGTGCACATGTGTGCACACATACACACATGTAGCAGGCACACACACATAATTTAAAATAATAAAAACAGAAAACAAGACCATGCCTCACCAGCCTGACTTTTATAAAAGTTGACCTCCATCAAAACAGGTTTTTTTTTTCTCCTAAATATAAAAGTCATACTGAACAGACATTTTCAAATTCCCTGTGCCCTTGCCACTCCCAGGTGACACTTTCTCTAGGCCTCACCCCAGATTTACTAGGCAGACACTCTATGACACAGACCACAGGGAAGCTCATCAGGAGCCAGTGGGACTGTTCCTCAGAGAACTTCAAGCCCCTCCATCTGGCCACCTGGAGTGCAAATTCTAATTTAAAATAATAAAATCCTTGAGTCAGATATCAGGGGTAAATGTTGAAAGATCAGAGAAGTAAAGGAGCCAGCCATTAGAGAGACCTTTGACCTCTATTGAATCCTCAGACCAAAGTGCACAAGATCCTGTTGCCAGGAATCCTCAGACTGAAAGCAGTCAGCTCCTGTCTCCTCCCACCTTATAGTCCTCTCTCCACCCAGCCATATCCCTTTCAGTCTCCACCTCCTTAGTGCTGGGATTAAAGGCATGTGACTCCCAAGTACTGGGATTAAAGGTGTGAGCTGTCACCACTGTCTGTCTCTGTTTCTCTTTTGGACCAGGGTGGCCTTGCATCCATCTGGGGCAGCTGTGTGAATTATAATGGAGGGAACAGGGTTCCCCCCCTTTCCCAGGAACCCCGACTGTCTAGGTCAACTCCCACCCAAGTATGCACACAGTCAGCCATTCAGTCCACAGACTTGCAGACCGCCTGCTAAGTGGCAGGGGTTTTGTTAGAGTGAGATACAGCAGGCAGCAAACCCCGCAGAAGACAGCCCTGCAGGCTCCCCTGTAGCTAAGAGGGGAGTGTGTGTGCTCAGCCTACTGGCCCCTGGGTTCGAGCCCCTGCACCACATTCCAGAAAGGCCAGCGGGAGAGGCAGACAGTAACTGAATAAATCAGTCTGTAGCATGGGAGAGTGTGTGATGGAAGAGAAACAAATCCTGGTGAGGTGGGATACAGCCAGGCCCGCGCAGACTTTGACTAGGAGAGCATACCTGTCAACCAGAGTTATGTGGAGATAAGGAGGGGTGGACTCCGAGAGCTCCCTTGGGTGAGGCAGTCAGGCTTCTGCACCCTGGCTCAGCCACTCCATCCGGTGTGTAGCCTTAGGCAGGTCCCTTAACTCTCTCACCTTCAATTTGCATTTCTCAAAGATTGGCTGAGTAATAATTCCCTAGAGGGATGCTGGGGGGCTGGGGGCGGGAAGGGGGTGTCTGGCAGGGTGCCTGACTTAGTGAGTGCCCCATCTTAGGGAAGTAGGTGTCAGAGGGTAGACTGGAATTGGGGAGGGCTGAAATCTGGATAGGTTAGAGGCTTTTGGTGATTTGGGAATGGGAAGTGGGGAGACCTATCTAGGTGTCTGGGGCAGGCATGACCAAAGCAGGTTAGCATAGCAGGGCCTGGTCTCCGATTGTCCTATGCTCTCATTTGGCCCCAGGCCCCACCTCCCCAAGTCCCACTGTCTCTACACAGTGAAGGGGCAGAACTGAGACACCTAGAGACCCAGGTCCAGCGCTGTGAAGACGTTCTACAGCAGCTTCGGGCTGTGGTACCCCAGATCGACATGGAGGGGGATCGAAACATCTGGATTGTGAAGCCAGGAGCCAAGTCTCGTGGCCGAGGTGGGATAGCAACCTTTGCTACTGATTTTAGTACCTTTATTTACCTCTAGAAGCCAAGGGGGTTAATAGCACCGGCTGCCCCACTGCCACGGTTGGCTCTCAGCTCTGTCACTAATAGGTTGTGTGACCTTGAATAGGTCAGTTTACCTCTCTGAACCTGCATCCTCCATTGTGAAATGGGGATAGTGCTAGGACTGTCAGGGAAAGGTTAAATGCAGCGCACACCTACCACTCGGCACAGCGCACATACCTCGGCATGGCGCTAGGTCAGTGGTCACGCTAGGATGTGGCTGCTTTGCCTCCCATTCTCTAAGACCTTTCCTGGGCTTTACCTTCACTGAATCACTTCAGTGGCTCCACTGAGTACATGCGAGGGCCCAGTATCAGCCTGGCCTTTAAAGACCGCAGAAGGCCTCCTGAGAAACAAACAGAAAACTTGTAGTGATGAGATTCTTTATTAGAAAAGATCTACATGGTAATGTAGAGGTGAGTGAAATGTCACAAGGCGAGTGTTCTGTGCATCTCCGGTTCCAGAGGATCAGTTCCTCTTCTGGCCCCCAGGCACACGTGCGGCATACAGACATATGTAAAACATTCATACACATAAGATAAACATAAATAACAAACTTAAAGAAAAACAGAAAAAGGAAAATGTATCTGTTCCTGGGGTATTAGATTATCATCCAGAGTGGAAACAAAAGCAGCGGTCAAGGCCAGCCTTGACTACACAGTAAGCATGAAGCCAGCCTGGACTACATACGCTGTCACAGAATAAATAAAAGAAAAAAAGAGGGAGAACAAGCTGGGCATAGTGGGGCACGCCTTTGATCCCAGCACTCGGGGGAGGCAGAGACAGGCAGATCTCTGTGAGTTCAAGGCCAGCCAGCCTGGTCTTACAGAACAAGTTCCGGGTCAATCAGAACTACACAGTGAGACCCTGTAGCCAGGGTTAGTTGTGACAGAGTGAGATGGCACCTGCTGAATGTCACCACAGCCTCCCCACAGGCCCTGCTTCATCCCACAGCCTCCAAGCCCATAAGAGCCTATGAAAGCAAGGTAGTGAGTTCCAGGACTGGCTCCATAACTACTGAGAAACCCTGTCTCGAGAAACAAAAAACAAAAACAAGCAAACAAAAAAGAATGGTCAGAGGACAACTGACAGGGGTCTGTTCTCTCTTCCCCTGCGTGGGTTCTAAGAACTGAGCTCAGGTGACCAACTGTGGTGACAAGTACCTTACCCACTCAGCCATCTTGCCCTTATCTAGTTTTTTTATCTAATATTTATTTAATATTATGTGTATGTGTTTTCCTGTTTGTATGGATGTACAGGGTGTGTGTGCCTGCTTCCCATGGAGGCCAGAGAGGGTGTCAGGTCCCCTGGAACTGGGGTTCTGCCATAGGAGTGCTGGGGTCTTCTGCAAGAACAGCTAGTGCTCTTAATGTTAAGCCATCTCTCCAGCCCCCACCCCTCAGTTAAATTTTTACCTGTATATAGCAAATCAAAGTTTAGTAAACAATTAATTAGAAAAACTATTTAAATTCTCAGCTTTGCTAGAGGGAAGATGGTTCAGCTGGACTCGGGATGAGAGCTTAGGATGGGATCTGTGGTCCTCGAGCCTTCGGGTCCTGACTAGCTGGGTTCCCCCTCAGGTATTGTGTGCATGGACCACCTGGAAGAGATGCTGAAGCTGGTGGACTGCAACCCCATGCTGATGAAGGACGGCAAGTGGATCGTGCAGAAGTACATTGAGCGGCCCCTGCTCATCTTTGGCACCAAGTTTGACCTGAGACAGTGGTTCCTGGTGACTGACTGGAATCCACTTACTGTGTGGTTCTACCGAGACAGCTACATCCGCTTCTCCACACAGCCCTTCTCCCTCAAGAACCTGGACAAGTGAGCCCTTCCTCCACCTCCCCTGACTGCCCGGTTTAGTAGGGAGCTCAGCAGATAGAACAGGGAACTCTGCAGGTGGGGAGGTGGGGCTTTCACCACCACCCGTCCTCTGCCCTGCAGGAACTTGCTAAGAGAGTACCCCGGGGATACAGACGTGAGCAGAATGAGAACTCTGGCTAATCAAGGGCTTACACCCTAGCAATGAACTTGAGTGATCATGGCTAACAGGCTAGAAGCTGATATGTGTTATGAAGAAAATGTAGATCGGGTAATAGCAGACTAAGGGAAACTTAGAGTGGAAAGGTAACTCCTGGTTTGCTCTTGGGATGAGAGGTAGCCTTGATGAGGCCTGGGTTCAAATTCCATCTCGGCAGCATCCAGGTTGTGATCCTTCAGAGATGTGAGAAACGACTCAAGCCTCAGTTTCTACCGGGGCCCAGTAGTCCCATCTGTAATCCCAGCACTTGCGAGGCTAAGTCTGAAGGATTCTGAGTTTAAGGATATTCTGGGCTATATAATGAGACCCCCACTGAAGCCAAAACAAGCAAGGTGTGGTAGCTCCTATCTGTAATCCTAGAACTTGGGAGGCTAAGGCAGGAGTCAAAATCAAGCCAGGTAGAGGAGTGGATGCCTGTGATCCCAGCACTTGGAAGACAAGGCAGGACAACCAGTTCCCTGTCATCCTCAGTTACCTGGCAAGTTTTAAGCTAGCCTGGGTGACATGCAACCATTCCAGAGAGAAAGGCCAGCCTCAGTTTCCACAGCTGAAGGCTGATACAGCAACACACGGTAGCTGTCTGTCGACACTTCACAGGCGATAAGTGCTTCTGCTTGGCTGTACCAGTCATTTCTCAGACACGATGAAGTGAGTTATTACCATTCGAGCGGTGAGAGGGGCAAGCAGGTTCACGACTTGCGTGAGTCTCACCACTAGTCATTGGTGAAGCTGGGATTTGGCCACCTAGGGTCATCCTCTCTGTCGCATCCCCTGCCACACACAGGAAGGGTGAACCAAAGCACCCGAGTGTTCTGAGAAATGGCTAGCCCTGACCTTCGGTGAATGGGGGCTGGGGACAAGGGGCAGCTTCTGTCCTCCCATGTCCGTTAAGCTCCCCAGGATGGCTGACCACAGGATGCGGCCTGCAGCCCCGAGGTTGGGCTCCAGGGCTGAGCCTGTGTCTCTGCTCCGCTGCAGCTCTGTGCACCTGTGTAACAATTCCATCCAGAGACACCTGGAGGCCTCCTGCCACCGGCACCCGATGCTGCCCCCCGACAACATGTGGTCCAGTCAAAGGTTTCAGGCTCACTTGCAGGAGGTGAGCGCCCCAAATGCCTGGTCTAGTGTCATTGTACCCGGCATGAAGGCTGCTGTGATCCATGCCCTGCAGACCTCCCAAGACACTGTGCAGTGCCGGAAGGCCAGCTTTGAGCTCTATGGGGCCGACTTTGTGTTTGGGGAAGACTTCCGGCCCTGGTTGATTGAGATCAACGCCAGCCCCACCATGGCACCTTCCACAGCTGTCACTGCCCGTCTCTGTGCTGGTGTGCAAGCAGACACTCTGCGTGTGGTCATTGACCGGCGACTGGACCGCAGCTGTAACACGGGAGCCTTTGAGCTCATCTATAAGCAGGTGAGATGTTCCAGCACCTCCCACAGGCACCTCCCAGCAAGCCCTGAGGGCTGCTGGGAGACCTGGGCTTCTGGCCTGTCCCCAAGGGGTGTCTTAACACAGACATATCCCTCTGGCCTGTCTCCTCATCTGTAGAGATTACTGTCCTCTGAGAAACATATTTTCAGAGGGTCTGGGACCTGATCAGCTTCCAGTGGTAATTCCAAGCCTCTAGGTATCACCTCATTCGCTCATCTGTACAGTGAAGGGGTTTGATCTTTGCACAAGGGTTTGGGGTGCTTAGCCAGAGGACAGAGGACAGCTTTAGCTACTGCTTTTGCCCAGTACGGCTGATGGGAGCTCCATTAACTGCGAGGTCTATCAAGAATCAATTAGTAGTGCCTGTTATTGTTATAATAATGATTATCATTATACTATTCATCTCTTCCAAAAACACATTTGATCTTGCTTGTTTATAATAAGAAGAGGATTGTTTTTTATTCAGCCAAAAACATCACTTTGTTTCATTGTTTTTTTATTTTTTTTTTAAATGGGGGCTTGCTCTGTATAGCCTCGGCTGGCCTAGAACTTAAGCTATTTCCCAGGCTAGCCTGAAACTCACGGCATTCCTCCTGCTTCAAGCCTCCCAAGTGCTGAGCTTACAGGAATGAGTCACCATGCCACTCTCCACGGAGCTGCACTCTCCCGGCAGTTTATCAGAATTCTGAACCCACCAATGGGTGAAGTCATTTATAAGGTCAAAGCCCTCTTGTTCTAATTGTCTCTAGAAACACCCTTGAGTGTCCACCAGGGGCCTAGGTGGTCTCAGTCCAGTCAAGCTGACAGCTTAGGTGAGCCATCACAGCGGGATATGGGGCTTCAACCTCCCACCGCCTAGTATTCGGAAGGCCGAGACAGGGATCACTTTGAGTTCAAGGGAAGCTTGGGTTACACAGTGAGTTCCAGGCTAGCCTGGTATTCAGAGTGAGACCCAACTTAAAAACAACCACACAAACAAAGCTTTGAAAAGATGTTTTTAAGGGTTTCTGAATTCTGAGAACTATTTATAAGCAGGAGTCTTCCAGCTAGGATCCACCAAAGTCTAGGTTAGCCACAGGAAGGGAAAACAATGACCACATGACCTGGGTGGCCCCGTGCTTCTTACAGTTCCTGATCAACAAGCTTCAGTTTTTGTTAGGGATGCCATCACTAGGGACAGAATCCGTGCCTGCACGCTTGGCATGTGTGGCACCACTGAGCTACACTTCCAGGTAAGGGAGGCCATATGAGCAAGTATCCACATATACCTGCAATCCCAGCACTTGGGCAACAGAGGCAGGACTGTCACAAGTTCACAGCCTGCCTGATTTACATAGCAAATGTCAGGTCCGCTAGGGCTTTATAATGAGAATCTGTCACAACAACGTAGTCTTAGAAGAGAGGGGAGAAAATGGGAAAGAGGAAGTCATCTGCAGTTTAAACTGGAGCGGAATTTGTACGGGCATGGTAACACACACCCGTAACCCCCGCGTTCAGGAGGCAGCGGCAGGAGGAGCAGGAGTTCACACTTATCCTGGCTGTACAGTGAGCTTGAGGCCAACCTGGGCTGCATGAAACCTTGTCTCACAACAAAACTGAATGCCTGGGCATTCGCACTTTTCAAATGTTCTTTGTCCCCCAGGTATCTTTTATTGCTGATCTGATTTGAGGGCCATTGCGCAACTAAGGTAGCTACACTAGTGGCTTTGTCTCTCTGATTGCTGTATCTAGGACAGCTCCGCATCCTGACCCTTGGAAGGCCAGGCAGGCCGGCTGTAGCACTGTCCCACATTCTCCTTTATCTGCTTGTCCCCTCGTGGTGTTCAGCTCAGTCTGTTCTCTGTCCTGTAAACTAGCAGATAGGTTAACAAGCTGATGAGGTTCAGGGTAGAGAGAGACATTTGGCAAAAAACACTTAGGTGGTACTGGGTACATCACGGAACTGTCACAAGGCACAACCAGCAGATCCTCTAGTTCCTGATGCCAAATTTGACCTTGGACCGAGGTGGCTGCCAGCGGAGACCTCTATTAGAAGCCATGCCCACCCATTTGCAGCTTTTTAAATTTTTCTTTATATTTATTGTGTTTGTGTATGTGTGTGGCCACACATGCCACAGCACAGGTGTGGAAGTCAGAGGCCGACTTGTGGGAGCCCGTTCTCGGCTCCTACCCCATGGGTCCTGAGGCTTGAACTCAGCAAGTACCTTAACTCACTAAGCCATCTCAACATTGTCTCCCCCCACAAATTTATTACTTCGTATATCTATCTATTTCTGTTGCTAATAACATAATACCATAGACAGTGTAAGTTACAAAGAAAACAGGTTGGGGCTGGAGAGATGGCTCAGCAGTTAAGAGCATTTGATGCTCTTGTAGAGGTCCCAAGCTCAGGTCCCAGTACCCACATCAGGCAGCTCACAACCGCCTGTAACTTGCCCTTTTATTAGAGAGCGTCTAGGATTCAGGTGGAGTCCATCCTGAAGCCCCTATCCAACCTCAGAGACCCTACCAGGGAGGAGTCACTGTACCTCCCTCTTTTTTAAAAAATAATTTTCTCTGTGCATTGGTGTTTTGCAGGCATGTGTGTCTGTGTGGGTGTGGCTGGAGTCACAGACAATTGTGAGCTGCCGTGTGAATTCTGGGAATTGAATCTGGGTCCTCTGGAAGAGCAGTCAGTGCTAATAACTTCTGAGCCATCTCTCTAGCCCCATCCCTCTTCTCAGTATTTATGATGGGAATTACATCCACACAGAAAACCATGGCTCAATCCCGTCCGCCTCTGGCTGCCCATGGCATGAACCTGCTTTCATTCTGACACAGGCCAGAGGTCACCTTAGTGTGCAGTGGGATTCACTGCTTTGTCTGCATGGCTAAGATCTCTGCTTCTCTGGTTTCCTGCTCCCTGGGGCTCTGTGAGTCTAGGTTCTCTGGACCCCTTGAGAACAGAGGGAGCTTCCTGTTTCTCAGAAACTGATTCCGTCCATCTCTGCCTTGTGTCACTAGTCACTAGATGGTGTCCTGCCATCCCTCACTAGTGTCTGCGATGGCCTTGTTTTCTCTCCTGCCCATAGCCTGCTGTGGAGGTGCCCCAGTACGTGGGTATCCGGCTCCTGGTGGAGGGGTCTACCATCAAGAAGCCCATGGCAGTGGGCCATCGGCGCTCAGGAGTTCGCTCATCACTCCCTCATCTGCTGACCCAGCAAGGCTCTGGGGAAGGCAAGGACTCAGGGTCCCCTACCCACAGGTCAGCTTCTAGGAAAGACGCTGGAGCCAGAAGCCTGGGACACCCTGAGAAGCCAGACTCAACTGCCGCCACTTCCGTCTCTGGAAAGGGGAAGAAAGGCAAGGCAAAAAGTGCCACAGCCCTGGTCTGCCTCACCCTCCAGGACTGGGAGCCCCCAAACACCAGGGTGGGCCACATTTTCAACAGGTCTCTGTGTCTGAAACAACCTGAGGCCTGGGGTAATACGATGTTCCCCAAGTGCCCTAGAGCTCCCAAGGCAATGCCCACCGGCTCTCCAAGCACTTCCCAAGCGTCTGGGCTTGCCCTCATGCCCAAAGACCACCAGTGATAGCAAGTACCAACACTGCTCACCAAATGTCGTTAAATATACAACCAAATGAGTGTTCCAAAGTAGTCACCCTGCCAGGCAGTTAGACCAGAGTACGCCCCGGCATGGTCCTCGAGTGTGCTGCGCGGCCCTGGAGTCCAGACCCCTGCTGTGCTCTGGCCAGACTTAGCCCTCACTCCTCTCTGGGGAAAGGTGCTGCTACCATGCCCTTCCCGATCCCTAACCAGCCCCCTCAGCCCTCACAACACCCTAGTGAGGTAGGTGCTATTGTCCCCATTTTCCAGCCAAGGTAGCAGGAAGTTTAAGGACGTTGCCTGAGGTTGCACAGCTCAGAAGGGGCAGAGCTGGGATGCAGACCCAGGTCTGTTGGTTCCCCAACCCTGTGTTCTTCCCACTGCCTCTGGAGGAGCTGGGAGGGGCTCCTCTGCCCTCACCTCCCGCCCCCACCTCTCCACATACCCTGTGGAAAAACTGGTCAGGCTCTGGGGCCTTACCCAGACCCTCACAGCTTCCCTTCTCCCACAGCCCCTTCCTACTTCCCTAGTATCCATTCCAAGGCCTGGCTGCCTTCTCCCCGCGTGCTCCGACCCCAGGGCCGGGTCCTCAGACTGCAACGTGGCCGGCTGGTGGGCTCTAAGGCTCTGTCAACCACAGGCAAGGCCTTGATGACTCTACCCACTGCCAAGGTTCTGATGTCCTTCCCACCTCACCCTGACCTCAAGCTGGCACCCAGTATGCTGAAACCGGGAAAGGTGGGCTTTGAGCTGCACCTCATACCCTGGCGGGTAGTGCTGAGCAGTGGGGTTGGGGCTGAAGGGCACAGACAGGGGGCAGAGGCCTGATCATCTCTCTCCCTCCCCTCCTTTACACCGAGGCTGCTATTCCCCTGCACCTTCGAGGCCCCCACTTTGGAAGTGCCTTGTGGCCTCTGCCCTTTGAAGCTGGACCTCTTCCTAGCACCCACAGGAAAGTCAAAGCCAAAGGCAAGTTCAAGGCCAGACTCTGCGACAAACCCAGGGCTGAGGCATACCCTGAGAAGAGGCTGAGCTTCCCCAAACCTTTGACCCTTATTTTGACATCCCAGACACTGTGGACCAGGGGGGCTATAAGGATAGAGAAACCCCTGTTCTGATCTCCACTGCCCCATCCTGGATCCAGAATCATATTAAAAAAAAAAAAAAAAAAACAAGTAAAGTTTTTCAGGCTTGGCTTGAATAATGTGAGACAAGAGCTGACCAGCAGGGCCTGCACCAGCAAGGGCCACAGTCCCTATCCAATAACAGATAGCTTTCTCTGCAGGAAGATTGGGGTGGAGGGGAAAGAGCCTTCACTATACAGATGAGGAAATTGAGTGTGAACAAGGAGACAAGGCTCACCTGAGACCGTAGCAGGCGGAAAGCCAGCCATCAGGAAGTGCCCCTTTCCAAAGGCAAACTGGGCTGGCAGAATAGTTTCTTATGGACTCAGAACATTCTGACAAGAGATGGGCTTCCCCTAAACCTCAGCCCTTCTCCAGAGAGTATGTCTAGTCTTTCCCTCAGTGAGAGGTTGGTCAAGCCACAAGAAACAAAGTGTGGCATTTCCTACCTGCCTCTGCACTAGTGTTAGCTGCCTGCACTATCTGTAGCCTGTGACTGTGTCCTGGGCAGGTTGGGGAGGGGAGTGGGATGTTGAAATCAAAGTCGGAAGAGCTCATGCAGATACAGTGGTGCATGCCTGTCCTCCAGCACTCGGGAGGCAGAGGCAGGTGGATCTCTGAGCTCCAGTCCAGCCAGGGATACACAGAGAGGCCCAGTCTCAAAAATCAAACAAAGCTCCTCCTGGCCGGAGTAGGACAGATCCCGCCTCCAGACCTGGCCACTGCTCACTTGAGCAGAGCACAGTCCCTGGTTAACATCTGCTTTCTCAGTAAATCTTCAAAAGCAGGCTTATGAGGTAGGACTTTTATTATTTTAAGTCCAGAGGAAAGTCAACTGCCCAACGCCACACAGCAAGCAAGTAGCCTAACTGGGATTTGATCTTCGATTGGCAGACTAAGGAGCCCAGGACCTTGGCTGTGCTCAGCACCAACCCTACTGTCCATGACGTGGGTCACAGCCCTTCCTCTTTCCATTTTCCGATTGGGGGTCAAACGCTGTCTATTTTTGGGAGAGCCGCAGGCACTGCAGGGTCCGAGAGAAGTAAGAGGGCACGGGCGCCAGAAGTTCACTGGGAGGGTCCCTGGATCTGGTGCCTGGGAGGAGGAGGCGCTGCAGGTGCAGGTGCAAGGGCATCTGGGCCACCTGGGAAGGACTCAGGCGGAGGCGTTTGAGGAGAGCTTCATCCAGGACCTGGGGTGGGAAAGACAGCAGCCCATTGAGCTCCAGCCAGAGGAGCACCCAGCTCTGATGGGTCTCCCTGACCTACAGTGAGGAGCACCCAGCCCTGATGGGTCTCCCTGGTCTGCAGTGAGGAGCACCCAGCTCCGATGAGCCTCCCTGACCTACAGTGAGGAGCACCCAGCTCTGATAGGTCTCCCTGACCTACAGTGAGGAGCACCCAGCTCTGATAGGTCTCCCTGACCTACAGTGAGGAGCACCCAGCTCTGATGGGCCTCCCTGGTCTGCAGTGAGGAGCACCCAGCTCTGATGGGCCTCCCTGGTCTGCAGTGAGGAGCACCCAGCCCCGATGAGCCTCCCTGTTCTATTGCAACTGCAGTCATTTTCTCTACAGTCAGGCAGAGTATTCTCTCTGCACAGAGCTAAATTACATTTCAGCCTCTTTTGTGTTTACTGAAGCCATATGATTGAGCCTCTGGTCAACGGGATGTGAGGAAAAGTACGCAGACCTGGCCCACGAAAACTTTATCTCCCCCTCTGGCCAGAAGGCAACAGTCCTTGTCTCCAAGTGGCTGCCTAGAGCCAAGCCCACTCTTACTGCATGCCCATTCGCTGGACTTAACCCAAAGAAGAAATGATACAGAAACACTCAGGATGGTGAACTTCAGGGCCTGTTAGAGATTGGCTACCCCCTCGCTGGGCTCATGGACAGAAGGAAGCCTGAGGGAGTATGGCATTGTCTGAGCCACACAGCTCAGACAGGGACACAGAAGGCAAGCCAATCCCCCCAAATGGAGCAGGCATAGGGGCCTGAGGACCTACCTGTGTCTGGGGTTTGGTGGTCGTGGCTGGCCACAGAAAGCGCTGGCCCAGAACAGTGCCCACTCGAGCAGCATAGGTGTGGTCCCCAAGCACCGGGCAGAGCTGCAGAGCCATGTGCACCTGCAGTTGACTGGGAAACACTGAAAGATGGGTGAGGAGCCAGCTGTTCTTCCTGACCAGGAAGGACTGTCCTCGTTCCCAGAGCCTATGGATCTGTGAGGTGACCTCTGCCTTCAGAGAGAGGCCCATGAGCAGATCAGGACAGTGACAGCTGGCATCCCATCACACCTGGGGAGTCAACCCTACAGAACGGAAGCCCCTGGATGCTAGACTGTGGGTGTGCACCGATAAGTGCTGCCTCCCACTGAGCCCGCCCACATACCCTTGGGGTCCTCCAGATACTCTCTGCCTGTTGCCAAGCTCCGTCTTCCTCACAGGCTTCATCTCCCCAGCAGACCCACCTGTCAGTGGCTGCAGCTGGACCAGGGCACAGCCACAGCCTGTGGCCATCACGTGAAAATGGCTGAGGGTCCTCTTGACACCTTCTAGGATGTCCTTTCGAGATGGGGATGCCACTGGGACTGCCTAGGAAATGGGCCAAGAATGACTTAGCACACACCTGGGAGCTCCACTGAGCCCGCCCTGCTGCCAGCTGACTTAGAACAGGGGACCTAGCCACCCCATGTGCACAGTACAGACCCCTCTGTAAGGCAAAACCTGAAAGGGCTCCTCTCCTCTGACTCACAAGATCAATGCCATCCATGCGTTCCAGCTTCAGAGCCACGCTGACAGTCCCCTCAGAAGGCTCAGGGATGCCATCAGTGATGGCACTGAGAAAGAGAAAGGAGGTCTCAGAGCAGTCACCTGGGACTGGCCCTTAGCCCTGGGAGTCACCCCGCACCGCTCACCAGTAGGTGGCTGTGGGCCTCTGGCTTCTCCTCGAGTGAGCGAAGAACTTCTGCAGGCGGCTTGCTGTCTGGGGACAGCCGGAGAGGAGCACAAGCCCAGAGGCCTCCCTGGAAGAAGGGGACACGTCACATAAAGCCCCTGGGTCTCTTGCAGAGACCTGCATTCGGCACCCACATGGTGGTTCACAGCTACCACCATGTTCCAGGAGATCTGATGCCCTCTTCTGGCCTCTTGGGGCACCAGGCATGCACTGTGGTGTACAGACACACCGGCAGGCTAAACACGCACACATTACATAAAAACAAATCTTTGGTCTTTTTAAAGGAGACCTCCAAGGGGCTGGAGAGATGGCTCAGCAATTCAGAATGCTAGCTGCTCTTCCAGAGGACCCGGGTTCAATTCTCAGCACCCACATGGCAGCTCATGACTGTCTGAACTCCAGTTCCAGGGAATCTGAGACCCTCAGACAAACATGCAGGTGAAACACCAATGCACATAAAATACAAAATTACAGCCTGGCGGTGGTGGCGCATGCCTTTAATCCCAGTACTTTAATCCCAGAGGCAGAGGCAGGCGGATCTCTGTGAGCTTGAGGTCAGTTTGGTCTACAAGAGCTATTTCTAGGACAGCTAGGGCTTCACACAGAGAAACCCTGTCTAAAAAACAAACAAAAGGCCAAATAAACAAAAGGAACATCAGTTTAAGGCCAAACAGTAACGCCAGGGCTACAGTCCACACCTCCTAAGAAACAACCCATAAGACCTTTTCTGTGGCCCCCGGAGAAAGCAGAGCCAATGCTGGAGGGTCTACCGTGTGCCAAGTACCGGCATAGGACTTCTATATGGAGTGGGTGTAAAATAAATGCCCCGGGCAGTCAGCACTCACTTTCCAGGTGCTCGCACGACCTGGAGCTCCCCGTGTCCAAGCCCCAGGGCCTGGCTCAGCTGCGGCAGCACAGAAAGCAACGTCAGCTCCCCAGGTCTCCCTGAGGAGAGAGAGAGGACACGTTGCCAGAGCGCCATCCATCCATCTCCTCCCCACCAACCTCTCCCTCCTTACCCGTGCCCATACCTGTCACAGGCAGACCCTGTGGCTTATTCAGTGTCACCAGAGGTCCTGAAACATTCCGGAGATGTCACCAAAAGCAGGGCAGCCTGTGTGCATGCAGTCTCAGGGGTTATAAGCTCCCAACCCCACTCCAAACTGAACTTCCTGCTCCCTGCACCCCAGGGCCTTTGCACCTGCTGTTCTGGGCTTTCATTCACACTGGCTGCAATGTCCCTTATATAACGTGTATCCCTCCCACAGTCCTTGACAGTTTGGTTTGAGACAGGGGCTCAAACAGGCTGGCCTCAAACTCACATAACTAAGTCTGGTCTTGAACTCCTGATCCTCCTTGCCTCTAAGGCCCAAATCTAGAATTACAGATGTGATCACCACTCCCAGAAACAGCAGAGATCCATCATTTCTCACATCAGAACGCTTGATCTGTCAAGCCAGGAGCCATATTTCCCCCAGTACCGTGTAGCTTCCTCACTGCTACAAGAATTGAGAGGTTCAGAGAAATTGTTATTCCTCATGGAATAACACACGCAGCTTACAGGCCCCAGCTATAATCCCAAAGTTTGTTCTGACAGGTCTGTTACTGCAGGTCTCTGAACGCAGGGGCGGTGTGAAGGTTTCCTATGTCTGTCCCCACGATGCCGATTTAGGCTAGAAGGGGATGTGACTGCTGGCCGGGCTCCTGCAACTACAAGGGTCCGACTCCAGGGGGTCGGAGGGTCAGGAGCAGTAGGCTCCCTCACCTTTCTGATCTACCACAGCTGCCTTCAGCACGTCAACCAGCTCTTCCACGCCGAGGTTCTCTGTCCGCAAAAGCCCCGGGAAGGGCTGGTCCTCCGCTGGGTCCTTGCTCTTGCTGGAAGCTTGAGGTTGAGGCCGACGCCTGAGAAACACGACAGAAACCGGTACTTCCTCCGCCCATCCTGCCCAGTGCAGCCTTTTCTTACAAAAGCCTCAGAACCCCGGACTCGGCTGACAGTTGAGGTCCACATGCGCCCAAGACGACAGAAAAGGCATCAGATGCTCAGCGCGCCACGGATCTCGTGTCGGGTCACACAGTAGGGATTAGAACCCATGCTCTGATCTGAATGCCGGACCTGCCCTCCCCTTGTCCTAGCCTCCCTCCTACACGGAAGTGGAGTGTTATAATCACCGGGCCTCGGTGCCGAAGCCTGCATCTCTCCGCCGTACGCCAGCCCCGAACCCGGGCCGCCAGGTCCCCGAAACCCAACGCCAAACACGCAAGGCGCCCATCCCCAGAGCAAGCACAAGCGCATGCGTGTCCACGGGACTGCCTACCACGTGCAACCCTCCTTGCTCAGATTGGTCAGGTAGGCTGTCAATCAGAGCACCGAGCAGGCGGAGCTCAGCAGAGGGACGCTCTGAGCTTTCCCTGGGCCGAGGAAGGGAAAATGCCGTTTTCAGCTCTGCTTTGTGGGGGAAACCGAGGCACGAGGCGGGGTGGTTTACTCGGGATAGAACAGAAGGAGACCAGCTTGCAGATTGTCGTTTTAATTCTCGAGACCCTTAATCTGAAAACCTCCCTTGTAAAGCACAGGAAGAAGGTGACACAGCCTTCCTGCCAGGACAGCTGCATAGAACTAGTCTGCCTCAAATGGTAGAGAGATTATCTGGGATGCACAAGTTCCTGGGTTCGATCCCCAGCACCACACGAAGACCAAGATCACAGATGCAGACTGAGTTGGAGACCAGTCTGGAATACATTAGGCCCTTCTAGCAAAAGAAAAACAAGCTAGGCCGGGTGTGGGGGCAGAGGCAGGCACTTACTGAGTTACATTCCCAGACCTGAAAGGGCTTTTTGAAGACTCCAGCACTAGACTTACTTTTGGCAGAGAAATCAGAAGGGTACAATAATCCCTCTCTCTTCCTCCATTTAGAGCACTGGTTCTCAATCTGCCGATCACGACCCCTTTGGGGGTCAGACAGCCCTTTCACAAGGGCCACCTAAGACCATCGGAAAATACAGGTATTTACATTATGATGATTTATAATAGTAGCAAAAATTGTGGTTATGAAGTAGCAGCAAAATAATTTTATGGCTGGGGGGTCCCCACAACATGAGGAACTGTATTAAAGGGTCACAGCATTAGGAAGGCTGAGAACCACAGAACTTGGCCTAAGTTGCGTTGTGTCCTTTGCTGAGGCTTTATCTGGTTCTGGGATAGTAAATCTTCAAATTCATGATAATGGTATTTGGAGGCTGAAGTAATTAGTACTAGATAAGATTATAAACTGGGGTTGGTGGCACTTGCCTTTAATCCCAGCACTCAGGAGGCAGAGGCAGGTGGATCTCTGTGATTTCAAGGCCAGCCTGGTCTACAGAGCAAGTTCCAGGACAGATTACAAAGCTACAGAGAAACCCTCTCAAACCCTCCTCCTCATAAAAAAAAAAAGAAGAAGAAGAAAAGAAAAGTCTATGAAGGCATTGCTTCCATAATGGCATTAACAACCTTCTAAGAAGGAGAGAAGAGAAAAGAGAACCTCTTCCTTAGTGTGGAACAGCTTCCTCCGTTTTGGGGTGCGCCCTGCATATGCTAAGTAGATACTGGCTCCATGCTTGTGGACTCTGCAGCCTCTAGAAACATGACCCAGATAAACTGTGTGTGTGTATATAATTGTTTTATTTTTATTTATGTGTAAATGCCTGTGCATCTGTGTAAGTGTATACCACATGTGTTGCAGGTGCCCTGAGAGGTCACAAGAGGGCATCAGGTCCTCCAGAGCTGGAGTTTCGGGCAGTTGTGAGCTTTCATGTGGGTGCTGGGAACTGAACTCAGGTCCTTTGCAAGAGCAGCAAGTGCTCTCCGCCACCAAGCGGTCTCTCCAACACCGCGCGCGTGCGCGTGTGTGTGTGTGTGTGTGTGTGTGTGTGTGTGTGAACACATCAGTTTTCACAGTTTTACGCTTGTTTTTTCAGTACTGCAGATGGATCCAGGGCTCCACACTTGCTAGGCAAGCACTCTAACACGGAGCTGCACCCTCAGTCTGGTTTCAGGTGTTGTGTTATAGCAACAGAAACAGACAAATGTGGAAGGAGTGATGACGTAGCTTGATTGAGAGGAGGAATACCCAGGCTACTTGTACAGCGCATGGGGTTTATGAGGAGGCTTCCAGGCTCGGTTGGAACCTAAGAACTCTGACCTAATGAGTGAACCAGTCAGAATGGATGGGCTCTCGGGAGGTGATGGAACTGTGGGAGGTGGGGCCTGCTTGGAGGAAGTAGGTAGTTTGTTGTGGATGGCTCTTCTTGGAGGCTATGTCTTATGTTGGCTTCTTTCTATTTTGGTTCTATCAACTTCTTATCTACAATGCTATGAGCTACTCTGCTACAACCTGATGTGGGACTCCCCTCTGTATGCTGTGAATATGTTTTATTGTCATTGGTTAATAAAGAAGCTGTTTCGGCCAGTGGCTTAGCAGAATAGAGCAAAGCAGAAATTCCAAGCAGATGGAGGAGAAAAGAAGGTGGAGTCAGTGAGAGGCCATGTAGCTGCGGCAGGAGACAGATGTGCTGGAACCTTGCTGGTAGACCACAAGCCTCGTGGTAAAATATAAACTAATAGAAATGTGTTGATTTAAGATGTAAGAACTAGTTAAAAATATGCTTAAGGTATTGGCCAAACAGTATTGCAAATAATATAGTTTGTTTGATTATTTCAGGTCTGTGCATCCAGAAATGAACGAGCAGTCTCCGCCAACAACGACCTCCTCACCCAATAGATTGCAACCTCTATTAGTGAAGACAGGGTCTTACTGTGTAGCCTTGGCTGGCCTGGAACTCACAGAGATCTGCCCCTTCTGCCTTTTGAGTGCTGGGATAAAAGGTGTGTGCCACCACCACCTTTCCCAGAGGACAACTTTTTTTTTAATATTTATTTATTATGCATACAATATTCTGTCTGTGTGTATCTCTGCAGGCCAGAAGAGGGCACCAGACCTCATTACAGATGGTTGTGAGCCACCATGTGGTTGCCGGGAATTGAACTCAGGACCGTTGGAAGAGCAGGCCACTGAGCCATCTCTCCAGCCCCCAGAGGACAACTTTTAAGAGTTAGTTCTTTCCTGTAACGTGGATTCCAGGGAACTACGCTTGGCAGCAAGCACCTTTTCCTGATAAACTCTGTGGCCAGACCTCTTCTTTTTTTTAATTTCAGTTTCCTGTTCATGAGTGTTTTGTCTGCATGCATGCAGATGTATGACCTGTGAGCTTGAGGCCTGAGGCCAGAACAGGGCATCAGATCCCCTGGAACTGGAGTACCAGGTGGTTGTAAGCCACTGTGTGGGTGCTGGGAAAGGAACCCAGTTCCCTGAAAGAAACAGTGCTCTCAATTGCTGGGCCATCTCTTCAGACCCCTGCATGATTAATCTGAGACATTTTGGTTCTATCTTGCCTTTGTTTTTTGAGACAGAGTCACACTACATAACCCCAACTGAACTGGAACTGGAATCTGCTATGTAGACCAGGCTGGCTCAAATGTGTGTCAATCCTCCCGGCTCTGCTTCCTGAGTACTGGGGTTACAGGCATACACCTAAATCTGTTATTTTTGATGGGGGGGGGGTTGGTGGTGCTGTTGTACATATATAGAGATCAGTGGACAGCTTCTGGGAGTCCATTCTCTCCTTTCGCCAATGGGTTCTAGTGACTGAATTCAGGTTGTCTTGACAGCAAGCACCATTTTCTGCTATATCTTGATTTTTTAAAAAATGATTTCTTATTGTTGGGCCTGGGAATACAGCTCGGTGGTAGTAGAGTGCTTGCCTAATGTGTGTTAGATTCTTGACTCAAACTCCTGGAACTAGGTCTCGTAGACCAGGCTGGCCTCGAACTCACAGAGATCCACCTGCCTCTGCCTCCCGAGTGCTGGATTAAAGGCATGTGCCACCATTGCCCAGCTTCAAAATTAATGTTTTTAAAACCAACTTTTAAAGAATCTATCTGGGCATGGTGGCACATAGCACTCGTCCTAGTGATCAAGAGATAGAGGCAGGCAGATCTCTTGAATTTGAGGTCACCCTACTCTACAAGTTCCAAGACAGCCAGGTCTACAGGTCTGTGCTATATGCACAACACAGGAAGGGCTGGTGGGTGACAAACTTGGCAAAAAGGAAATTTAAAAAAGCAAGTGGTTTCACCTTGTCTGGTATCACCTAGAGTGTGTGGCTGCTCTGTCTCAGGCTATGGGTATTCCCGAAGCCTCCTGGGAGGTCTCCTGTGTATCTCAGAAGCAGCTTGAGCAAGGATTTAGGACAGACTAGGCAAAGTACACAGCTGTGATCCCAGCACTGGAGAGGTGGAGGCTGAAGGATCGGGAGTCCACAGTCACCCTTGGCTACATAAAACTGGAGGTCAGCCTGGGCTATGTGAGACTGTCTGAAATACATATGTATAAGGGTCAGTGAGATGGCTCAGCCAGGAAGGAGGACTGAAGCCAAGTCTGACACCTGAGTCTGATCCCCAATATCCGCATGGTGGGGGGAGAGAACCAGCTCCACAAGTTGTCCTTTGACCTCTTGACTTGTGCTATGGCATGTACATGCCAGTATATGTCCAAAAACAGAAAAACAAAAAACAAAAATAAAACAAAAACAAAGTATGTGTGGTTTTTTTGTGTTTTTAATTTCATTTATTCATTAAAATAGGAGAGAGAGAGAGACAGACAGACAGACAGACAGACAGACAGACAGAGAGACTAGCCAAAGGCTGTTTCCTGGCCCACTCAACTAAGCAGAGGTCACCTCTGCCAACACTGTCTAGCTCCAGGAAAGGCTATCTCCCCATTTGGGCCGCTGCTGGGCTCTCCAGAGGTTACAGATCCTTTACTCTTTGGAGGTCTCCCTCCCTGCCCCATGCCTTCCCTTCCCACAGACAGTTACCTTCATTCCAGTGGGCTCTGAGCTCCTGGAAGAAAAGGAGGAGCCAAAAGTTGCCTGGGCTGAGGGCTCAGTGCCAGGTGGCTGCCCCAGTCAGCAGCTGAACTTGTGAAACTCAAGCCCAGGAGAAGAGGCCAGGGACAAACACCAGCTTGCATCAGCCCCTCTGGCTCAGTTACAACCTTGCAGCAGGTGTGGACAGGCTAGCGCTTCAGCAAGGGGAACGGGATTGAGGTAAACCAGACCTCCACAAGGCCGAGCCCTGGAGCCAGCCTGCCTCGAGCCAGGTCCACAACCACGAGGGCCTAAAATAGAAAGTGCTCTTGACCTGTCCTTGGCTGCTCCGCTCTTCTCAGATTTGGCTCCAGGCACGAGGTAGCTGCCAGCAGCGGCTTTCCAGACAAGCTTGAGTAACTTGGCCCTTGGCCTTAGTGTTTTCTAAATCCAAATAGGCTTTATAGGGAGGATTGTGAAATTATATTAGCTTTGGATCTGAGAGCCAGGCTGAAGCCTGGCTTCCTACAGGTCTAGTCAGTTACCCGGCACTGAAAAATGGGGTCTTCTTTTCCGAGCAGTCGCCAAGATGGCTGAAGAGGAGCAGAAGTTTACCAACCGCTGGATGGTTGGTGAACAAGCTGATGTGAAAGACTCAATGCATTTGTAAGCCTCCTCAACCCTAAGACATTACACTCACTCTCTCCTGGAAACGGGACAGTCGCCCACACACATACAGGCTGGACTGCTCATCCTCCTGTGTCCTTGTGAATAATCTTCAAACATAACTCCATTCTGGGAATTGAGGCAAAGACAACCCACAGATGTTGATTCAGTTCCTGATGTATTGATTTAGTCACTGAACCAAGGTCAGGATGGACCACAGATGCTCTCCCTTATCTCACCCGATCACGCAGCTGTTCTCCTGCCCTGGAATAGACCAATCACTGCTAGGAACCCTTTGAATAAGCCAATCCAATAAGTTGGAAAACAACCTACAGGTCCCTCCTTGTGTCTGTGGCTTTTGCTTTAAAAGATGAACTGTAACAGCTATCGGTTGTCCTTCATATCCCGAGCCTGAAGGGCCCTGTCATGACAAAATAAAAATCCTCTTGCTTTTGCATCAATTATGGCTGTGTGAGTAGTATCTGGAGCAACTCTTCCCTGATGTTTGGACTTCTAGTCCAACAGATGCAGGCCCCAGAGATGGAGCCTGAACCATGGCCTGTGGTGGAAGCAGTACTCGCTACTCAAGCGCCCCAGAAAGGCCAAGAAGGAGGCGCCACCCATGAGGAAGCCAGTAAAGACCCACTTGGGGGACATGATCCTCCTGCCTGAGATGGTAGGGAGCAGGGTGGGCATGTACAACGTCAAGACCTTCAACCAGGTGGAAATCAAACAGCAGACAATCGGCCGCTACCCTGGTGCGTTCTCTGTCACCTACAAGCCCCTGAAACACAGCCAGTGTGGTATGGGTGCTACCTACTCCTCCAGCTTCATCCCCCTCCAGCAGCTATGGCCCATAAATGGGGCTCACTCTGGGAAGACCTGTCTCCTTCTCCTCAGAGCTCTCTGGTTTGTTTTCGCAGTGCCTGGGGTCACCGTGCCAGGCTGGAGACTCACCTTGCAATCCTGAGGGTGGAAGTGTTGACCATGAACAGGGAACTGTGTACAAGCTGGCATAGGTCTGATATATCACCCCGTAGACGTACCAGGGCCCTTCAACCTGGACACGTGAAAGGTCATTATAAAATACACCCTGGCAGTGATGGCGCATGCCTTTAATCCCAGCACTCCGGAGACAGAGACAGGTGGATCTCTGTGAGTCTGGGCCCAGCCTGGTCTACAGAGCGAGTTCCAGGAAAGTTCCAAAGCTACAGAGAAACCAAGTCTCAAAAAACAAACCAACCAGACAAACAAAAATAATAAAAAACAACAACTGGGAATCAAAAGAGTGGTTTAACTTACCTTACAGAAACTGACACATACCTGGATTACATGGTCTGCCTAAACACCAAATGTCAGGCCTCAAACACCAACTGCAGATTTTTATTTAATATTTATTTCTTTATTTATTATGTATACAATATTCTGTCTGTGTGTATGCCTGCAGGCCAGAAGAGGGCACCAGACCCATTACAGATGGTTGTGAGCCACCATGTGGTTGCTGGGAATTGAACTCAGGACCTTTGGAAGAGCAGGCAATGCTCTTAACCTCTGAGCCATCTCTCCAGCCCTGCAGATTTTTATTTTAACATTTATCTATTTATTTATTGCATCTCTCAATGTCAGGACCTTATGTATTAAGAAGGAGCTGGGCTGGGGATGTGGTGCAGTTGGTAGAGCATTTGCCTAGCCTGCTGGAAGCCCTGGGTTCTGGGTTCAATCCTCCAGTGCCGCGTAAGTTAAACACGGTGCTTCACACACTTGTAATGCGATCACTTGGGAGGTGGAAGCAAGTGAATCAGAAGCTCAGGGTCCTCCTCCACACATAACACATTGGGAGCCAGCCTGGGTTACATAAGACTCTGTATCTAGAAGAGCAAATAGGGCCACTGATATAGTCATCCTATAAAAGCAATTGCTGTGCAAGCCAGACAACCTGAGTTCAGTCCCTGGGACCCAGAGTGGAATGAAAGTTGACCTCTGACCTCCACACCTGCACCATGGTAGTAGCATACCAGCACACACGCATGCACACATGTGTGTGCCCCCCCCACAAGCACCAATAATGATAAATGCTGTACTTCTTGGCAAATGGTTTCACACAAAGAACACAGGCAAAGATGAGGTTTCAGCATAAATAATTTACTTCAGATTCTAATAGCATACATAGTAGTGGGGAATGAGAACAAGAGGAGGAATTGTGGGACTTGCCCTGGGGAACACAATCTCTATCATATGACCGGCGAAGCCCCGATTCCATCCAAGTCCAGCTTGGTGAACCGGTGAGTTTACTAGGTTCTTACAGGAGGGGCCTGACGATTCAAAACCATCTGCATGACCCCAAAGTCCCTCCCTCACACAGATAAGGTCCCCGTAAAATCTGCATCAATGTCATCCTGGCTTTAGTTAACCTTCTATCTACCTCTTACAAACTCTAGCAACCCCCAAGGCCATGTGCACCTGCAGGGCAGGGGGGAGTGATGGCTGGGATGCCTGGTGAGAGGACCCCCTGGTAATCCCCCTCCTTTTCTCCTTCCTGGACCATAACCAAGGCCTCGCTGTCACTGTGGCGTTCTGTTCATTTTGTTGTCTTGACTGAGGTCAAAGTATTCTGGAGGCCACCATAGCAATGTCTGCTGCATGGTGAGCATGGTCAAGGCAGGAGGGGACACCAGAGAGGGAGTGGTAAGTAGGGGTGGCATGTGAAGACAAGGTGGCAGACTTTGTGCCAGGGATGCAGGCTGGTCCCCTAAGCTACCTGAGACAGGAAGGTAGGAAGTGGGCCAGGCCAGGAAGTTCTCCTGTGACCAGACACCCAGGGTCCAGCCCTTCCTGTTGTGCTGTGAGTGAGGTGCCAGGCTTGCGGGTGCTTCTAGCAGAGTGCGGGGCCCCCAGTCATTGGCTGGAGAGGCCTCTGAGGACTTGGGTCTTCACTGCAGCATCTTCAGACAGGCGGGGAGGAGGGAAGGGGTCTTGGTCTTGGAAGGCTGTTCCTCCTCAGTGGCATCCAGGAACTGCTGCATGTAGCTGGAGGTGCCAAGCAGCATGTGGCCTGTGGCCTGCATGCTGAAGAGGGCCCAGCGGAGCATTTCCCTGGGAGACAGCAAGGCATTCAGGTCAGACATGGAGACCACTCTCCATCCTATCTCCCCAAATATTCTCTCCGTTTTTCTATGCTGGCCTGAAGCAGCTGGCTTCAAGTTAGATCTCTCTCTCTCTCTCTCTCTCTCTCTCTCTCTCTCTCTCTCTCTCTCTCTCTCTCTCTCTCTCCCTCTTTTATTTTTGAGATAGAGTCTCACGCTCTAGTTCAGGTTAGCTAGAAACTCATTGTGTAGCTCAGGCTGGCTTTGAACTCGCAGTACTCTCCTGCCTCAGTCTCCTGAAGGCTGTTGCAGCTATGTGCCACCACACCTAACTTTTCTGATTTTGTTTTGTTTTGATTGGCTCTTTTTGAGATAGAATCTGGAGATAAAGCCCACGTAGCCTTAAAGTAGTAATCTTCCTGCCTCGTCTTCCCATGTGCTGGGTTTACAGACATGCCCCACCATACTGGGCTCAAGTTAACCATCCCCCTTAGGGGGATCTAAGTATTACTGAAGCAAAACAACTAAAACCCTTCCAAGTACAGACAGGGACCGGGACCCGGCTCATAGCCAGCCATCCCTGGCTCTACTCCTGCTTTTTCCCATACTAACTTGAGTTCTCAAAACAAAGTTTTTATTTTCTTGTAATAACATTTTGTTTTTCTTTCCTGTGGTGCTGGGGATGGAAGCCAGGGATTTATTTGTGCACAAGCAGCTGATCTGCCACAGAGCTATGTCCCCATCCCATATTTTTTAAGCCACTCTGGGCCAGCCAGATTAACTTACATAATACACTTCTGCCCTTTATGATACTGGTTCCTAGACTTGATAGTCTTTCCAGGTCAGTGTTCAGGATGCTAGCCACAGTGCTAGCCACAGGCTCCCATGCCTGATATTATCATACACTAAGAATAGAACTTGGACCAGACAGGGCTGAACACTGATTCAGAGGGGTTTGTGTGTTTGCTTTTAACTATTCTATTCTAAGGACTGGTGATGTGAACTAATTTGGTAGAGTGCTTGTCTTTGATGAACAAAGCCCCGGGTTTATCCCCAGCACCGCAATCACCTGGTGTGGTTATACAGGTCTGTAACTTAGGACTCCCTAGCACTGTGGAGATAGAAGCAGGTGGATCAGAAGTTCAAAGTCATCCACGGCTACATAGCAAGTGGGAGGCCAGCCTGGGACACGAGACCCGTATCAGAGGAAAAAAAAAAGGCTTTAAATTACTTTAGTTCTGAGGTTCTAGGGTTCTGAGCCCCAGCTTCGAGCATGTAAAATGGGGTATGAGTTTGAAACTAACATGAAGCATTCAGCATGTGGTCTGATGGACAGGAGGCAGGAAAAGCCCTCAAGAGCAGTGGCTGAATCCAAGTTCTCCCATGGCTGGTTACAAGGGCTCAGTGAGGGTCTCTAGCAGCTGCTGATCTTATGAACTATAAGGAAGAGGAAATACTGCTGGGTTGTGGTGGAGGTGCACATGCCTTTGATCCCAGCACTCGGGAGGTAGAGGCAGGAAGATCTCTGTGAGTTCAAGGCCAGCCTGGTCAACAAAGAGAATTTCAGGACAGACAGAGCTTTTACACACAGAAACCCTATCTCAAAAAACAAACTAAAAAAGAAAAAAGAAAGAAAGAAAGAAAGAAAGAAAGAAAGAAAGAAAGAAAGAGAAATGCTCCTGCCTAGTGTTAACCTTGTCTTCTCAGAGCCGTCAAGATGGCTCAGTACAGGCACTTGTGGCTGCCAACCCCAGTAATCCGGGTTCTATCTCAGGGACCCCATGGTGGAAGAAGAGGACCACCTCTAAAAATCTGTCCCCTGATGACCGCACTCAAAGCCGTATGGAAGCTCTAGGCCGGTGAACTCAGATACACACACACACACACACACACACACAAAAATAAATCTAATCTTTTAAAGATAGATAACCTGTCTTCTCATGTCATGGCAGGCATATACTCATACACATTCATATATACACATAAAATGCAAAAAGGTTTTAAAATTAACTTCTATTAACCTTCATTCAGTATGTGGATTTATGTTTTGGGTTGGTTCAAACGGAGTAGAAATACACTTAGAACTATAAGCAGCTCACATAAAACATATTTTAGGGGTTGGAGAGATGGCTTTGTGGTTAAAAGTATGTAGAGGACTCAATAGGCTCCCAGCATCCCGACAGGAGGCTCACAGACACCTGCATCACTGGCTGCAGGGGACCAGATGCTCCTGGTCGCAGCGGGTATCTGCATTCACATGCACAAACCCTCTCTCTCTTTCTCTCTCTCTCTCTCTCTCTCTCTCTCTCTCTCTCTCTCTCTCTGACACACACACACATTAAAAAATAAAATATTTCCAGAGGACCCAGATTCAATTCCCAGCACCCAAATGACAGCTCACAACTGTCTGTAACTCCAAGATCTGACACCCTCACACATACATACATTCAGGCAAAACAGCAATACACATAAAATAACTTTTTGTGATTTTTTTTTCCGAGACAGGGTTTCTCTGTAGCTTTGAAGCCTGACCTGGAACTAGTTCTTGTAGACCAGGCTGGCCTCGAACTCACAGAGATTTGCATGCCTCCCGAGTGCTGGGATTAAAGGTGTGCGCACCACCGCCTGGCTCCCCCTGTCTTTCTATTTCTACGAGGTATTCAGGATAGATCAACAGAGGGAAAGAAAGTAGACTAAAGGTCAGCAGGGTCTCGGGAGAGAATCGAGAGCGATTATTTACTGAGTATAGCTTCTGCTGCCCGGTGCAAAGGTTCTGGAAACCAAGACAATGCTTACACAACACGGCCAGTTACTTTGTACTGCCGAGCAAGACATTTACAGTGGTCTCAGCAGAAAATTTTGGACGTGAAGATTTTAGCACAATTTTTTTGAGACAAGGTCTCATTGTGTAACCCCAACTGGAACTTGATATATAGACAAGGCTAGCCTAAAATTCGCAGAAATCCACCTGCCTCTGCTTCCCGAGTGCTGGGATTAAAAGTGTGTGCCACCACCGCCTGGCCCTAAGAAGTAATCTTAAAATATCTTCTGCCACCCTAATGTAAACCAAGTCTCTTAGATAAGCCCCTTCACAGATGTGACTGTCTTTCTTTGTTAGCCCAGTGCCGCTCCAGCCCCCGAGAGAGTTTAGCTCTGGGCAGACAGGTTAGCTTCTCTCCCGCCCTGTCCCCGGCTCTTCCAGTCCACTCACTTCACGATGCGCTTGGCCCGGTAGCAGTGCAGGTCATAGGAAAGCGAGTATGTGTCATAGAGGGTCGCCTTCACGTTCAGGCAGCCGATGAAGTCCTGAGGGTTCAGCTTGTACAGGTCGAACGTTACGCGGGCCACATCGATCTTCTTAGTTGGCTTCTGGGAATCGGATAGCTGGGGTCTCTTCTTGCGCTGCAAGACAAGCCCGTGTTAGCTCACATCTGGGACTCCTCCCACGCTCCCAACAATCACCCTTGCCTGGGGAGACGGTCACCTGTTCTGATGGGGGCTTCCACTTCTGCCCCTTCTGCAGGACCATGAACACGGTATCTCTTGCTAGGGCTTGGAAATATTCTTCTGTCTCAACAATCGTACCATCTTCCTCCAGCACGAGGGAGAAGGGCTTGTGTTTAAGTTTCAAGATATCCTGGACCTGGAAAAGAAGGCTGGTGACATTTCTACCATCCCTATGGAGTCGCAGAGTTGGGGGGCGAAGGCCCTCATTAAAGGACCTCAGCTGCCAGAGAGAGAGAGAGAGAGCGAGCGCAAGTGAGCTGCCATCCATCCGTGCAGGGGACTAACCGAACTGTCGGGGCCCCACTCACAGTCTATGTCTTAGTACTTCCGATCCCAAGAAACAGAGCAGTCTAACAGAAAGGGAGTCACAGGTGTGGTTTTATCTAGTGAGATATGTTACATGCCATGAGCTTCACATTTTGAGGGCGTCAGGGGCCTCAGACACCGTGGGCAAATGCTGCAACACTGAACTGTATCCCCAGCCTTCTTTGTACTCTTTGGAGACAGGGTCTTGTTAAATTGCTTAGGTTGGCCTGGAGCTCACTGTGCAGCCCAGGCAGACCTCAACCTTCGGTTTACATCTTCCTGCCTCAGTTTCCCAAGTAACTTGGATTACAAGCCTATACCACCAAACCCAGTTAAACTTTACTTTGTTGTTGGTTTTTTGTTTGTTTGAAGACAGGGTCATACTCTGTAGCCATGGCTGGCCTGGAACTTGCTATGTAGACTGGGCTGGGCTCAAACTCACAGAGATCCATCTGCCTCTGTTTCCCAAGTGCTGGGATTAAAGGCATGTACTGCTGTACCTGGCCATTATTTTAAAATTTTATTTTATTAAAATTATTTATGTATTTATTTATCTATTATGTATACAATATTATGTCTGTGTGTATGTCTGCAGGCCAGAAGAGGGCACCAGACCCCATTACAGATGGTTGTGAGCCACCATGTGGTTGCTGGGAATTGAACTCAGGACCTTTGGAAGAGCAGGCA